>NC_092369.1:1996161-2261677 GCF_030848805.1 Temnothorax longispinosus
TGAGTCTGTGTCCGATCGGAACTGTGTCTGATCGAGTTTGTGCTCAGTCGAAACTGTCTGATCGGGAGTGTGTCCGATCAGGCCTGTGCGTGCCCGATAGCGACTATGTCCGATTGGAAAATATTGTCGTGTCCGATTGCAATGTGTGCAATCGGGATAATCCCGCATGAACAAATGAATGTTTTTCTGTTTTATTTTTGTCTTAGCGATATTGACGCTTTCAATACTTTCGCTCCACTTACTCTTGGATTTAGTAGCGTCAATAATTGACGATCAAAAATTTCAGCTATAAACATTAATTTTGTTTTATTCCTTGGGTTACTTTAATCCCCAGACACGTACATACATACTTTCTGTGATTTAATTTAGCGTACTGTTTATTTTATTTGTTAATTATAAGAAAAAAATAATTATTTATAAAAAAAACTCATTTTTAGTTCACAGTACTTTAGATCTTCTTTTTTATATTTTTGTATAAATATAAATACATTTTTGTTTTAAAATATTGTCTGTTAATAATTTTCAGTTATTTTTAATAATAATTTTTGTTGATATTTTTAATTATTTTTTTTACAATCTGCTATAAAAAATTACGATGCAAGCAGACGAACATGTACTTATAAAAAACTGATACGATAATATATTAATTTTAGAACTATTGCTAGCTTGGAACAATCATATTATTGAAATAATACTCCTATGTTCTATGTGTTTATACTTTAAGTTGAAGCACAATAATAATTAAAATTTATTTGATTATTTTAAAGGTCTGTATTTACTGCACAACTTGCAAACTATGCAGTTATTAACTAAATAGATTATGTAGAGAAATAATTTTTTTTTTTAAATATGGACTTTAAATTTCTATTGCTTAAAAATTATTATTTTGTTTAAAACATGTCTTAGTTTATAATTAATTATAAATAAAAATGAACAATTTTGTTTATTTAAAATATAAATAAATTAAAATGTGGGTTAAATTGATCTCCACGTGAGCGCTTATGTCAAAAAAGTCACCTGAGCACTTACGGGTTAAGATTATTTAAAGCTCTAAATTTTAAACGTGCCTACATTCGAGTATTTATCAAGTATATTCGACTCAAATACAAAATACATATAGACAATAATATAAATTCACGAGAAAGTGTAAAATCATACTTTGCGCTTAGGTAACAACAGTGAATTGCTTATAAAAAGACTTTATTAAAAGACTTTATTAAACGATTTTATATAAAATAAAAATTTTAAATATTGACTTTTATTTCGCAAATTATGTCATTGTTAAGAGATAACAATAATTAAAATTTACTAGAAAATGATATTTTTTAAATTATAATTCAGACTTTCGGGAAAAAATACACATTACAATTGACGTTGATTGAACTGGACTAATTAATTAACGCGTTGCATTCGAGCAATATGAAATAACGAGACCAGAACTGACATCACCCTGCGATTAGTCGTTATATAAGAGATGACATTTTATGGTACAATCCATTTCGCGACTGCAATTAGGTTCTTATGTATATTCGAGCGAGGGCGAACGATTAATTTATTTTGATGGCTTCGAGATATAAAGTGGTGAAAATATTCTGAGTTGAATATAGCGTAAACAATGCATTTTTGAAAAAATCCATGTCCCTTGTTCTCTTTGATGGTTTTGGGGTAAAAAAATCTTAAGTAAGAAGGGGAGTTAATTAGCACTTCTTTGCGCGCGGAGAAAGAATATGTATATAAAAAAAGATAAACAACTTTTAAGACATTCTTTTCTTCGATAAATATTTGGATCTATTCAAGATAATTGTTTTAATTCAGTAGGTTTTCGAAAATTCGCGAGACGATTGAATACTTTGTAAATATTATATGCATTTTTTAAAAATATGTTTTCTACAAATGTTTTAAGGTATGAAGCGTTGTAATATAAGGTTAATAATGCATCAGTTGACCATAAATACGCAATCGCACCTCTAAACATTTCTTGAGGAATTAGTGTAATCTCATCAGTAATTTTTTACCGTTATGTCTTCAGGTTATTAACCCTCAATACACTCACTGGGTTAGCGTAACCTGCGCCGATTTTCAAAGTTGCGGCATTTGAATACGCTTTGAGCAGGAACGCTGAAAATATCTTTTGTGCTACAACTTTGTTGACTTTTTCACTAAAATTTTTTGCCAACACCTCACTACAAAGAGAACAGGAAACACACTAGAATAACATCATCAAATGGATCTCTTGAAACTTTACTTGAAACTTACTTTTTATAGGAAATATATATATTATATATTTTTTAATGTCTTGTTTACGAGACACTCAACCATCCCGGAACATTTTCACTACCCTGTATATCTTTCAAACTTTCAACCTGTTCACCTACATCTTGCATTTAGCAATCAATCCCCAATAACATGACAAGACTTTGTAGAAGCGTCGCAACCTCGTTTGGACAATATTTGATAGATTGTAACAAATAATAATGCCCGCCTTTCGTTAAAAACATGATAGAATTTGAATTTTTAATGTGATAACAAATAATAATGTGATAATAATATAAAGTAATATAACATGGAAAAATACCATATAAGAATTATTTGAGATGCATTTCATACAAGTTAATTGAGCATATTTTTAAAATTATTATACTGATGTCGACATTTTCGAAATAAACGAGAAAAATATATGATAGCTTTATTTTAGAAAAAATGTCTTTTAAGTGTGAAAAAATTGCAAATTCTGTTATGCTCCGATTTGTACAAGGTTTATCTCAATCAAGGGAAGGGGGAAAAATCAAAATTATTAATATATTGATATATCAAAGTTTATATATCAAACGCTTAGATTTATTTTGCAAACGTTAAGAAGGTTGTAAGATTGAGATGGGCAATGAGAGGGAAGTAACGACTAACGCTCTTCTACATATAAAAAGAAATCAGATATTATTAATCCTAAATATTAGTATTTGAAAAGAATATAAATATATAAATTTTTGAAGAATTTTATAAACATAATTACATAGAGTATAACTGTTCAGTTATACAGTAGTGTCAAATATAAACTTTAAACTTAAAAATATATTCTTTTAAACAGATTTTATTGTTAAAAGACGGTATGCATTTTAGGGATTTTGGGGAGCACGCAGGAGTCGTTGGATTCTTTTTGTTACTCAGTATCACTTGCTGAATGCAAATGAAAAAAAAACCGTATAAAAGCATATAATTAGTTACGACTATATGACTTCCAAATCAGATCCATAATCTCTGTTACAGGAGTTACGAGAAACATTTATTTGTAGACTATTATATTTATAGTATTTCATTTTATAGATACTCTACAATAATAGCCTTCATCACAAAATTTTATTTAGTACAAGTAAAAAAACCACGATTTTAATAAAAATATAAGAGAAATTTGCTGAGATGGCTTGAGAAAGTGATAAAATCAACCGTTACTTTTTTCGGTATAAAATGCGTTTAACTTTTCCTACGATTTTTTTGGCCATTTTTTTCGAATTCAGCAAGTGATACTGTTTAAAAAAAATGAATTCAATCCCTGCGTACTCAAAATGCCTAAAATGCACATCCTCCTTTGATTGTTGGAAAAAATTACTTGGCAATGTTGCATAAATTAAAACTCAAAGTTGGTAACTATACAGTTATTGAGAATGAATGCGAAGTGGAAAAGTGCTTTTATTGGTAAAAAGTAATTGCAGAGAAGAATGAAACATATTGAAATGGAAGAAAACGAAAAAATGTTATACCAAAGGAAGAGGAAGATAATTCATCAAGTACAAAAATCAAGAGTTTTTAAATAATATTAAGTTTATAAATATGCGATGTGAAGACACAATATTAAATATTCCTCTATCGAATATTTTAGATGACATAAATATTATAATAAATTTTTATTTTTCACCGTTATAAAAAATTATAATAAAATTACTTAAATCTTTGATGATACTTTCAATATGATTTTTTAAAATATATATTAAACATTGATTTGTTCAATTCTTAATATTTTTACATCATTTTTATTAAAAATTGTATTACATGCAGTATTCATCGAGTATTCTATTAGGTTCTATTACAAAATTTTCAACTTTATTATAAATTTTCTTAAAACTAACTAGTGAAAATATTTTTTTAAATTCACATTCTAACATTATTTATAAATAAGCTTATATTTCAATTTAATGCAATTTAATTATGCGATTCTTAACATTTTTTTGCAATTATATTTCAGTAAAAGAATATATCAATACCAGTAAGAAAAGCTCATCCTATTTTACAAAACTTATTTTAAATTTTTCATCTTATTTTAAATGAGTTATGTAAATCAAACTCGGCCCTCTTGTTGTCAGTTTCGTGAAAAATGACGCCAGCTTTGTTTGTCTTGTGAGTGGCAATAAGATATAATTTGTATAGCAACAAGCTAATATTTGAAATTTGACAACATAATCAAATAATTATTTAAAAAGCCGATATCGAAGTATTGTTAAAAAAAAATTTTCTTTTAAATGTTCTTAAGACAATTAAAAAAGTTTCGCAAAAAGACCAATCACTTTTCCTTGGAAGCTTTCCTCCCGCGAGAGCGAAAGGGCACCAAGGATCACTTTCTCGATTAACGATCGATTTCGACTTCCGGTGAGAATAATCGTTGCGATAAAACAGATGCGCGCGCACAAGATACGGGCCAGAGAACTCAATTCATCAATTGTACTGTTTCTTGTACAATATGTTCTAGCCTTCCTCGCGACCACCGCCCCTCCCCATCGCCCTCTTCATCACGCCAAACCCACAACCACTACCAACACCACTAACATCAT
This sequence comes from Temnothorax longispinosus, assembly GCF_030848805.1. Lineage (NCBI taxonomy): Eukaryota > Metazoa > Arthropoda > Insecta > Hymenoptera > Formicidae > Temnothorax > Temnothorax longispinosus. The sequence goes on from NC_092369.1 coordinate 2,000,982, forward strand.
TGTCACTACCGCTAACAGTATTAGCGCAAGTACCGCCCCGGTAAAACGTTCCCCGGTAAAGTATTCGGTTCATATGACCGTCCATCACCCACCTACGTCGGGCGCTGCCGCTGCGGCCAGGCCGGAGCGCGGCGTTAAAGATTTAAGCCAAAGGTGCCGTGGTGCGAATGACGAGGCTCAGGCAAAACTGGCCCGCGGCCATCCAGCAGCTGCGGCTGCAGCCGCCGGCGATGTTCCATCATCCAAATCATCCCTCGATACGCGATCCGCGTCAAATCGAGCCGCTACTACCGCCGTCCAAGCTAGTAAGTAGCATGTTGTGCCGTGGCTAAAAAGAGAGTCCCGGTTTATAGTCTCTTGCTCTATTTTTTTTTTTTTTAACTTTGTCCAGTCATTAGCCAGTGTCTTTGCTTCGTGTGCTCGTGTGTTCTGTGTATCTATATATTGTTAATGTAACTTTGTGATTGATGTAAGATATCTTTCTTTTCTATCTTTGTATGTACAGAATGTCTTATTTTAATCAAACGCGCTTGAATATCTCGAAATCTATAAACGAGATATCGAGGTCCAATTTTTTCAGGTTGTATAGTTTCAAGGGGAATACATTTTAATAAAGAAAAATTTGATTTTGAATGGAAGCGTCAAGATGAGATAAAAGTCATCTTCACTTTGTAAATGAAACCCCATAATTTTTTAAACACCCACGTTTTAATGTTCAAACTGACTGCGTATGCAGAGATTAACACGATGTTAAAAAGATCACATTTATTAACGGCTTTTGAATACTTCTGTAATGCGCGTTTTTAATTCATTGGATTCATTATTAGTTCTTTCCCAATAAATAATGTCTTTGGGGTATTGACAGAAATTCTCATTGTTCAAGCCGAAAATTGTGACAATTTATATTTCCTGTACTAGTAAAATAAACGTTGCTTTATTAGAAAACAATACATATGAAAACAAATTGCGTACGTGTCTCATTTTTTGTTGTATCCACTAATAAACTCGCAGTCTATTTAAAAAGTTATCTGCTTTCATCATTCATTCTCATGATCCCCAATGATCTTTGATGAGTGCTTATTGAACTTATTTGTTGTGAGAAGGGTTACAAACATAGATGTTGAAAAAATTCGGGTTTTATTTAAAAAAATAAAGCTGATCTCTTTATTTCACCTTGACAGTCCCGTTCAAAATCAACTTTCTTTTATCAAAATATATTTTCCCGAAACCATACAACCTTAAAAAAACTAGACTTTGATATCTCATTTAGTTCTCGAGATATTCAAGTGCACTGATTAAAATTGGACACTCTATATATCTCTCTTATTCGCTGACCTGTACTTTTTTCTGTTTCTTTTTCTCTCCATTTCTCTGTGCGCCTTAGCCAATGCCTCCGTCTATTGTCGTGTTGCACGATAGAGTGTCGATTTAGCGAAGTTAGTATTTGAATTCTATAATTACATGATTATAGTTACTTACGATCTATTTGACGCTACAAATGCTTCGAAGCATTTCTCTGCTCCTTTCTTTCAATGAAGAAAGAAGGAGAAGAAGAACGCTTCAAAGCATTTGTAGCGTCAAGTAGACCGCAGCCTATGGCTGCGTTCGCTTTGGGCGCTTTCGTGCTGAAAAAGCGTCAGTCTATCTTTATTGCTCGTTACACGTTGAAAAAAGATGGAGTGATGCTTTCAGCACGAAAGCACCCAAAGCGAACGCAGCCTATATCTATCCCAACTGTTTTGCACTCTGGATACACGAAAGAGAGTACATTCAACTCTCTTTTTACGCGATTTTTTTTAAATAACGCGGTTTTTCGAAAACTTTCGAAAAGTTTTTCGAGTAATCTCTTATGTATACTCCGTTCAGCAAGAGAATATCCACGGTCTGCGCATAAGCGCCGCAAAAAAGTGGGGATAAAATCCTTAGAGCGTATGCATATACGTAAATAGAGGTTCTGTGAACGGAGACCTACGAGTTTTCGTCCGATCCACGGATATTCTCTCGTTAAACGGAGTATAGGTGTATGTACAGACCTTAATTTTAATTCCTAATAATGAATTAATGAAAATTTTACAATTGGACACATGTCCCTGCATATTATCATGTTAAAAAAGCGAGTAATACTCTAAACAGACTAAATATTTTTTTTCAATCATCGTTGTAGCTCCAATTATATTTCAGCAGCTGAGTTGTCATTATCAATCATAATACGATCATCATTTATATGTTATTCGTTCACCCTTTCTTTATTCTTTTCAAACAATAATATGTAAACAGCGTGTATATATTTCCTCCCTTCTATAAAGTTAGAAATCATGTACATGGCATGTGCACCTTCAATTGAAGAGGATGTGCATATTAAGCTAGAAATTTTAAGTACGTTTGTTTTAGTTCAGTTTTTTCTTATAGCACCATTTTTTAACTGGTTTCTCCAAATAACGCGATTTCTTCTTACGCGGCACGTATTTAGTACGCGTAAAAAGAAAGGTGGGTGTATGATAATTGCACAAAGCACTATATAATTTCTCTTTTTCTTTGAGATGTGGAAAGATAAGTTCTAGATTATATTTAGAGGATGAATTGTACTTTGTTTTATAACGAATGTAAAAAAGGAAAGTAAATTCTGTTAAATAGTTAATTTAAAAAAATGCATTGTTAAAATCGAAATTTAAAGATTAATATAAAGATTAGTGATATAAATTATATTTTTCTTTTGAACTGATTTCTCTGAGTTTTGTGGTATTGTAATTGACTTAGATACTCGACGCTCTATCGACGCATTTCCGACTTATTGTGTTTCACAACAATTTATTCCTAAATATATACATACTATACATTTCTTTATCTTATACGTACATTTACATTTTTCGCATTTTTTATGAAAATCCTCCTTGAATCGATCAAAGAATCAGCACAAGACAAAGCATGATAAACCAAATCTACATTATGGAGATGTACAGTAGTGCTTTCAAGGAAATGTTTATGAATCCATTAATTTTGTCAGACATAATTATCTTTTTGCGTTGCAATTTATCTAGTATATCTTATCCAGAACTTGCATATAGGAATCTTGACTAGGATTAACTAGTACTCTTTAATATTCTTTAAAATTACTTTTCAACGCTTTTCATCTCCATCCAAAAATGCTGACAAATTGTTCTCGCAGAGAAACTTCTCTGTACTGAGACACTTGAAATCTTTTGAAAACTAGAAAACATATTAGTGACTATATGAACATACAATAAACGATTTTATTATCTTATATCACACTTCATCGGATGCGGAAACATTTCGTCATACTAGGCAATATATACATGTATATTGCTCTTCTGCATAAAATAAATTGCACTATATTTGCGAATCTCTCTATGTAGAGTAGGATAAAATTTTCCGATAATGGGAAACTTTGCAAATGTACGAAGATTGTCCAAAAAGTTTCTTAAGTTATACATAAATGCTGTGATTTTTCGTATAATTTTGAATTTATAGTGGATAGTTTCATCTTTTATAAGATTGTCATAAAAAGTCAATCTGTCAAGTACCTAGTTTCTGTTTGACAATGCTTGAAAGTTGTTGTGTTTGATATTTCTAGAAAAATGGAAAGAACTGAAATTTAGTAATCAAACAGTGATCAAATTCTTTTCATAAATTGAGTTTCGAATTGCTGCCACATCCGCCTTATTTAGATTTGGCCCCGTGCGACTTTTATTTGTTTCCAAATATGAAAAAATGACTCGAAGATAGACGTTTTGCATCAAAGAGATAATCCAGACTGTAGATAGCTATTTTGAGGAGTCGAATAAATTAAATAATGCTGGCATAACTGCATTAGAAAAACATTGGATGAAGTACAAAAGGGATTATGTTGGAAAAAAATGCATCTGAACTCAAAAATACGATGTTTTCATTGTCATTTAAGAAACATTTCAAACAACTTTCGTAAAAGCATATAACAAGAGGGGTTACACTTTTAATAAAAGGATTTTCTTGTGATATACCTTTTGCAGATTGACTCAATTATTTTCCAAACATATTCGTTTCATCATTTACTTTCGACTCTGGCTGTTGTTACATAATACCTATATATAATGTATTATGTCGCAGTGATTCGCAATCATTATCTTCCGTACTATTCAAGCCCTTATCAGCTAGGAGCTTTCGCGTAGAGCGCTTCGAGATGAAAATTATCTTCTTTTTGCCTCTAACAATAAAATATGATGATATATTAGCAACCCGATTAGTACCCGATACTTTTCCCACAGGTTGATAGTTAAACTGATAGAAAGATAATAATTGACAAACTTAAGAGAACTGAAATAATACTCAAATTGTTTTAACCTTGAATTCCAACAGCTTAATAAATTAAGTATATTATTTTCAGAACCTTCAATAAAGGAGATTTGTTAAAATTTCCAAAATAAGGATAGGGTTTAGGATTAAATTGAAATTTGTGTTTTTATAATCATGTGTAAGAGAACAAAAGCTGCTTACCAAGAGAAGAACATTTATTCTTTACTTTGTTGGAATAACAAGAATAACATCCATGAGTAAAACTGTTAAATAAGTGAAACTAGAAAATATCAAAACGATGCAATAGTCTGAGGGAACTTTGCCAAATCGATCGGAGTGTTTTGTTATAAAAGATATCTCCCTCCCTCTCTCCCTCCTTCCTCTCTTTCTTTCTTCCGCCTTTCCCTCCTCTCTCTTTCTCTCTCTATTTTCTCTCGTCTCCCTTCTCTCCACTCTTTTTATCGTAATTAGACATACTTGTGCTTTTCGAAGGCAAATAACAAAACTCTCCGTTTAGCGTGCAAGATTCTTTGTTTCTTCCACGCTATTGCGAAGACTTAATTGATGTATGAACAAATAATGAAAGAAAAGCATGAAATACGGTGCAAGTATGGGAAATTAAGTTTATACGTTTCCGCGATTATCGAAAAATTGATACCGTATGTACATCAAGCTCTTTGTCAACCTGTTGCGCAATGTACACGCCTGCACACCATAGCACATACGTGTGTATATATAAATATATATATATATATGTAAATATATATTTATGTTTTGTGCTTCTTTCTCTCTCCCGCTCCCTTCTTCCCTTTTCTCTCCCCTCTCCCTCGTCCCTCTTTCTTCTAATTTTTCCTTCTTTCTCTCTCTCTCTCCCCCTATCTCTCTCCCCATGTCTGTGTAGCTGTGTATGTATTGTTGCGTATCTTTATATATTGCATTTTGAATACGTCAAGTCGTCAATGTACTTTACGGGATATACGTTATTAGCGGCCTTCTTGTATTCTTTACTCACGCTCGAGAGTTGGCTGCACTCGATGCCGGCATTAAATCTTTTAATTCCCTCAGGGGTATGAAAAACAACATGTAAAAATATCTCAAGGAATTCGACATTTCCTACGTATTGATAAGGGGACAAAGATATCTCGTCGCAGCAGCGTAGAACAATTAGCACTTTCAATGTTGGTCAATATGGTCAATATTCATTCCAATGACACGTGTAAAAGACTGTACTGTCTCGGTGAACGATAGTTTAAGCGTTTTTCATTCATCCTTTTGTTGCCTCATCAACTGCTGTTGATGACCTTAGCGTGTACATGTACATGCTTGTCTATCATTACCAGATTTATTATAGTACCGATACATATACATCGATTTAAGACTTGAGTAAATAATTATATATTTATAACATATAAAATAATTAATTGAATAAATGGATAAATTGTTGAATAAATTTATCTTAATTAATATATATTTCGATAAGTTGCAAGATACCGCAACGAAAAGATTGATTCCCTCGTCATCCGTAATTGATATTCGCCAACGCTTTGCTTCAGATGTACCGAAGTTACGTTAGTGACATCGTCCAGTCTATAATTTCGTATACAGCACTCCGCAACAACTTTTGTAACTCACACATAGAAATAAACATTCCAAACATTGAATTCAGTGAACAAGAACAAATACAACTGCAACTTTGCCGCTGCGACGATGATGAGATACAATTCGCGCCCGACGTTGTGACCTTTGAAATTTAACACTTTCTCAAGTTATGGAAATTTTCAAATTTAACTGCAAATCTCGAACTAAATCGCACTGCAATAATCGAAATCTCGAACATTATTGATGTCCGCATATTATTTGATAATAAATAAATAGGATTATCAAGGGTAGGGCGCGTATTATACGAATCAATAGCGATAGTTCGACTCATCATCGAGTGCAAGCTTCGGGGAACACGGGGGGGGGTGGGAAATTAGAACGATCATCTACGTCGACGATAAAGCGGTTCGTTCCACACGTTCTAGTGACGGCGGAACCCCAAGTAAACGGGGATGTCACCGGCGGGGATTCAAGTGTCGCCTCGACACCACCGTCGCAAACGACAAAGGCGGTGGCGCCAGCGCCTGTCACCCAAGGAAGTCCCTGGTTGGACGACGAACCGGTGGTGAAAAGCCCGCCGGAGCCGACGAGGGTGAAATCGCCGGAGCAGATGATCATGCGCTCGCCGGAACCCGTGAACTGGACCGTACCCCTCGACACCGGCAAGACCTTTACCGTTACGCAAAATGTCCGAGAAGGTAAAAGCACGGCAAAACCACAAAATTGTAACTTGTTCAGTTCGAGGAAATTACTTGTACCCCCTGAAAAGTTTATTTAGCGTTATTTTTCATACGTCGTAAATCTATAAAGTGTCGTATAAAAAGCATATTTGGAAAAAAATACGATAGAACTGCATATTGGTGGCAACCTTACTTATTTCAATGATCTTGATATACGTGGTGCTCTACCTAACTTGATGGCTAACTTGAATGTTACTCAGAGCCATATCCTTGATAATATATGTATATTATCATTGAAATTGATGAGGTTGCCCTTTCACCAAAAATACTATGTATAAAATAATGGCGTTGCCTATGATTTAGCATAAAGTAGGTATATTAGTAACGTGACAGGTAATATTTAAGTGATTATCATGATTAAAATTCTATTTGCTTCTTTCGAAGAACCTCTGACGCGTCCACATAGTGAGGCGAAGACGTGGGCACCATCCTCGTTACCATCAGCACCGCAATCAGCACCGCCGGAACTCGCGGCTCAGCACAAGTCGCAGCATTCCCAGCACTCCGGCTACAAGTCACCCGAGAGCGAGAGCGTCTCGCTCGGTAGTTTTAGCGGCATAAATGGACACAAGGACCTGGACTCGGAGAGGGATAGTCCGCTGCCCACGAACGTGCAAGACGTACCCACGAAGGATGAAAAGGTCAGAAACTATATATCTTTGGATATGTTCTTTCCTCCTCGGTCCTCCTTCCCTTCCTCCTTACACACACACACACACACACACACACACACACACACACAACACAAATCGCATACTTTCTTTTAAATGTAGATACATGTTTTCTTTCGATATTTTATTATCATAAGCATGAAAATATTAAGATAAAGTCATCAAAAGATGAATATTTTACGAGACATTTCATATTTTATCGCAAAATATATTTTATGTCAAAATAAAACACGAAATATTCCAAATCTTTTTATTGATTTTTTTAAAACTGGATGGAAATGTAATTTTTCGCAACAAATTCTATATTTCCTGTATTACTATTATACATTTTAATAGTTATATGATTTAAATTGATATCAATTTAATTATGTGATTGTGCTTTTCTAACTTTGATTGAGACTGCGTTTTAAGTAACAGCGCATGATTTGCTAAGATGAAAAATTGCATGTAAAATTCACGCGAATAATATTATTCATCCAAGATCCACTCCTGTTGGACTGTTTAATGGCGCTTTCCTTAATTTGATAATCTAATTTATATTACATTAATACAGTATGCATATGTAAAACGACGATTGCTAAGCCTTATAAGAGACGTTGTAATTTGCGATAATTCTTCTCACGTTCAATTGTAGGAGGTCACTGACGTCGAGGAGACGAAAGAGCGACAGAGCCCGGAATTGTCGACAAAGTCGGTGCCGGGCGCGAACCTGAGACGCTTGGAAGATCCGACGTTCGAAGTGGAAAGCAAAAGGGAGGGTGGCACACCGGTGGCGATCACGACGGCGCCGGTGACGACGACGTCATCGACGTCGCCCGCGTCGCAGCAACAGAGTTACCGCGTTCTCGAGGCCGAGTCGTCGTCTCAAGGTGGCGGCGGCAGTGGCAGCGTCGGCGGTACCGCTGGCATAGGAGGTAGCACCGGAGGTAGCACCGCGAGTGGTTACCACGTTCTAGAGGCACCGGCAGTAGTACCGGGCTCAGCGCAACGTTCATCAGCGAGCGACGTCTTGGAGAAAGCGCGAAACCGCTTCGACAAGTTCTGGGGAAAAGGCAACGGCGCGGAGAATTAGAAGCAGTGCTCTTCGAAAGAAAAAGGAAGAGGACGCTTTGACGAAGAATTACGAACAGTTTCTTGTCTCGACAGGGCAGGACGGCCCTTTCCGGGAGAAGGTTATTGTCCCATTCTGCTATGTCCTATCGTCGATTGGTCTGTCCACGTGCTTTCGTAGCTTGTAGCTGCTCAGAAAAATATATGTTGTACGTGAGAGCGAAAGGGGGAAAAAGAAGCAAGATATGATGTCCTCGATATGGTGAATTTTCTCGACTGAACGCCACTTTGATAATTCAATATTTTCGAGAATTAAATTTTTCTTTATGTCAGAATATATTGCCAATTCTGAAAATATTCAAGACTTGCAGGAGTTGAAAGAATCGCGTATACTGATTACAAATCGAAATGTATGAAAAAACAATTATTAGTACGAACAAGAGAAGAGATCTTTGAAAGACAGAAAAAAGAACGAATAATTTTAACATTAAAATGAACGTTAAAATTGCAATCTGTAATCTATTTATTTGTTTATTAAGGACTACTATGTGACAACCCAGACAGCACCGTGTCCAAATAAAACGTCTTAAAAACATCTTTAAGACATCTTTATGACGTCTTATGTCCCGATTTTGGACATACGTGCTGTCTGGGAAGCATACAGTCAAAACGATTAAAATGACGATCATCTAAATTTTTTAAATTGAGCAAGATCAGATTCTAAGATATGGAGACGGAAACACGAAAAGGCGCGGAAGCTCGAGTTAAATTACCGATTATTAATAGCAAAGCTTCTTTCTCCTCAAAAGACAGACTGTAGGACAGCGTCGTGAATTCGCGATCGTCGCATCATTAGTAAAAACGAAAAGAGAAAAGTAATTCTAGATAAGGATACGTCAGGGTGAAGGATTGACGTGAGAAGCTTATACGACGACGGTGCGTGCAGGTTGCGCGTCGGTCTCGTTTCAAACTTCGAGGAATGACTCGAGGAACGTAATCATCTAACACTTACACGTGCTTGCATATACAAACAAATAGGCAATTACATCTATAACACGCGCTATACACAGACATGTACACTCGTATACACACAGAAAATATATTTGTGTCTTATTTTCATCCTTCGACTGATTAGTGATCTTATCGCAAGGTCTCATAGATTATAAAAAATATAAACAAAACACAATTGTATGAGTTACATACAATGGATAAGAAAAATATTTATGTCCTATCTTTTGGAATAATTTTATACGAAGCAGAAAAAATATTCTATATCGCAAAGTGTTTCTATTGAAATTGTTTTTATTTGTATTAAAATATGAAATAAAACACGTTGTAGCAACATGTTTTTTCTTCGTGCAAAATTATGCCAACAAAATTGAGTTGTGTAAATTTTCTTTTATTCATTGTACACATGAGACACACGCATACACACAAACACATAGACGCACGCTCACTCATTGACATACATAGAGACGGTATCTAAACGAATATACATTTACATGAAAAACATTAACGTTATATAGGATATTAAAATGATCCCCCGTAACACGCGGGATCCACATAGTTAAGTCCGAATTCTTTTTCCATTGATAAAACTCGAAGCCAAGTATCGAGCCGACAGGTACAGAAACGGCTTGTCGCTATAAATAAATAAAATCGGGAACGAGTAGCTTTCGAATAACCGCTTCGTGCGTTTTATATAAGTCTATATACGGAATATACAATTATTGGTATGTATACATCTATGTATACAATTATGGGATATTATCGCACTCGCGGGTTGTAAACAAAGTTCGGCATCTCTGAGGATTTCTCAAATCGAATTATTAAATATTATTCTGTTTATATATATATATATATATATATATATATATATATATATATATATATATATATATAGTTAATTGGTCTCTCTTGTGAGACGAAATAACTATACATAAATATTTTACGGTAAAGTCACTATGATAATCTGGTTACAATCGAAGTAGTCAATCTTTGCATATTTATTTGAATGTAATATATTTAAATTATTTATTTATTTTGTTATCAATATTTATTTTTATATTTTTTATCTACTTTATTATGTATATTGGTTTTGAAATTTTTGGAAGTCAACTATTTCCTTCGTTTATTTTTACGGAAAAGACTACCGAAGAATTATATATAGATTGGAGGCATCTCTGTGGAATCCTTGGCAGAACCGTGAACTAGCTTCTTTCGAGAAAAGATCGAGAGAAGATCTCTTAACGCGCGTATTGTCGCTACGAAAGAGCTTGCTCCAAACCGCATCTCGATCATTTCGCACGCGATTTTATGGACAACTTTGTTAATTTCCTCGCTGAAAGATAAAATAAATGATTCCTCTTGATCGCTTTCAAAATATGGTTTTAAAAACTTTTTTTACGCCACACATGTAAATTATTTCTAACAATTCTAAATTTTATTTAAGAACACAGCATCGATTAATTATTTAAAGGATCGATATCTTTTCGTGACAAAGTACAATGCACAGTGATTATATTCCAAGAAATCAAACAGGAACGTGCAAAGTAGATAAAGCTTTTGTTTAGAATTTTACTCTAGAAAATATATGAATTCCTAGAAAGTTGAAATTAAAACAATCACAAGCTTAGTAATTGCAAGTAATGTAAAAAAAAATCGGATAATTAAATTCACCAAATAGTGTTGTAGTAAAAAATATTTTGAAAATCGAAAACGATTAATTTCAGCTTCATTATTTATACCGTGTATCGCGGCACAAATGGTCGGGAGATGCGAGTTACAACCGTAGTTCCAAAAAATTCACGGCCCAATTTAGTCTTCACTTACGAAAGGAAATGAATTACTGTAGTGAAGCATAGTGTTTTTTCACACAGAGTTACATACCGCATTGAACATCTTCACGATTAAGATTTATTAACACAAAGTATGTCGCTATGTATATGTGATAATGATAACAAAAAAGAAGAGAAAGATACAGACGATGGCGATAGTGATAATAATGATGATAACGACGTGTGATTTGGTGCTATACTCGATTGATCGAAACATCAAATTCATCGAGAATGCGCAAATTTCTAAATCGATGGCAAATCGAAGTCGAGAGAGAATGAAAGTGAGAAACTAAAAAAGAATGATGAACGCTACCTATCCGCTCTGCATGCTATACATTCCGTCTGATTTCTTACGTAAATATATAATCTTTCATATGTTCCTTTTTGAAAAAAAAAAAAAGAAAAACAATAACGACAGCGAAAAAGATCTAGACCCGGAGATCGACGACGAGCGAGAATTCTTTGATTCTTCGTTCGCGATAAATGTCACAGACATTCTTATTATTAAAAACAGCGTGTGATATCTGGCAAAGAATGCAAATAAATAACTTAGACCTCTTTAAATATGAATAAATTTAAATGAAGAAAAAGAAGAGATATCAATATATTTTCTTTGTGTTTAAGCATAGAATTTTGACGTTTTGACTGTAGATAATTTACTCCATTTTTCATCACCCACAGTCGGATGAATAAACCGAAAAATATTCAGGGAACACTCGCTCGTTCTCGTTCAAGAACGCCGTGAGACAGAAAGAAGATAACTTTAAAGCTTTTCTCTGTCTCTTTCACGCGCGCCTATGGTATACACCACACTCCATCCAGTTCCACGTCCAAAAGCCAATCAACCGTAGTGAAGCAGCATATTATATAACGATAATAATGATAATGATACTAAATAATAATACACAAGACGTCGCTGTATATGAGAGGATCGAATGAAAACCGGAGTAAACAATTAACGAGGAACCTGACGGATAAGACATAAGGATTCGGGCTGATAGGACAAGTTTCATCCAGCGCATCTAAAGATTTAGCTGTTGTGGAAGCTTCAAATCGATCAGTGAGTCCCAGATTTTATATCACGATGCAATATAAAAGAATAAAGTTTCGGTTTCAATTTCATTTAATTTTCTTACGTCCGTTCGATTGCAAACAACAACAATTATATTTATATCTTGTGTTTCATGGAGAGAGACGCATCGTCGAAAATCTCCCTTTTGTGATTTAAATTTTTCTTTTATATGTATGAACGTCCACGAATGGAAAATATTTACAGCGCTTGTTGCTTTTAATATTTAATATTTTATTTTTCTCACTCAATAATTCCGAAGTTATTTGGAGAATATGAAAAAATCTGAAAACCATATGAGGACACATTACATCTGCACGAATCACACAGTAGCGCTTCCCGCTGAAAGTCCATTGCGTAAAAGATTGGCCTAATTTTTCATTCAGAGAATAATTTTTTACTTAACATGTAGGAATGCGATGGATTACTCAAACATTTCATTGAGTGAGAGTGTGATCTTTTTTGTACCTCTGTCTTTCGGCTTTCGATGTCGCGAATTATAACGCAGGAATTAAGTATTCTTATTCAACGTTGAAAGAATTGTTAGCGAAATATTGAATTAAAAAAAAAAATAAATAAAAAAGCACGATACCTAGAATAAGTCGCGCGATTCCGATTCGTGAAACTCAAGACAATTCTCCCGCTACTTATATACGAACAAAATGTCGACGACTTGTCCCTTTTAAAATTGCACAAGAGAAATCTAAAGGACGTCTGAGGTATATCCAAAGAAAAGATTAAAAGATTGGAACAACTCTTTTAAATGTATCACGGCGTCCTTTAAATGTCGTTTTCTTTCATTTGGATTTTCAATTTTCCCTGATAGGAATTGTCATCGTCACCAATTATTATACCACAGACACGAACGCTTCACAATATCATTCGAGTGATGATGAAAGGGCTGGCTGCGACCCCAAATTCATTTGCCGATAATGCCTATGCGATTCCAATGCGATTATTGCTCTTTTGCACCCTTTATCGCGAACACCCACTTAAATTGGCATTCGGCTTGGCATTTGGGTTGAACGTTGTGTCGTTAGCTTTGCTCACGCTGATCTGTTCAATAAGAAGTGTTAATCAATTCAGAGACAGAAAGTCCTTTTATCACTACAAATTCCTTCTACTAAATACCAATAAATTTACTATCACAAAAATATTGAAAATAAATGTTTTTATTATACTCTATATACATTTTTTATTTTGTTTCAATTAACTTTATCTTGTTCTACTTCACGTTATTTAAGACTTCTCTTTCTCGTAAGCCGGTCTATAGTGATCGTCATCTTAAAATACGACAGCGATATTTAATTTAAGAGTGTTTTTTCGATTCAAATGAGGCAGGTGTTTCTGCTTTTCATTTCGCAGTGGTGATTCGACATAAGTAAAGCTATTGAAACCATCTATTATATATATGCGGTTTGTAACCGACGTTTTTTTTATCCAACGTTGACGAAGTATTTCAGAAGTAAGCAAGCTTACACTGCCCGCTTACAGTACCCGAGAAGCTGACCTGTTCTGTGATTTTCAGAACGTTACATCGCATAAGTTAGATTGCGATTCGATCTAAGAAACGAACATTTCCCACTTGTCCAAAACGACCAAAAGCAAAGACGAATATATCACATCCGTCGTATCTAACGTCCTCATCGTTATAACACCTTCATTAATATTGAGCCATTCCAATCGATTCGATAAATTTATTTGTAAGTCCCTCTTAAAATTAAAATATCAAACTGCGAGATATCGTTTTCTAGATTTACAAACGATAGGACCTCTGTGTCTGGAAGTTGGCAACGGAGCATGAGAGACTCATGCGCTCATTAGTTAGCTAATTACGTATGCTATGAATGTATATTATTCTCGTTTCCGAACACACGGTTTTTCGTATTCTAATCTAAGCACACGTGATTATCGTGATGAAAATGTAGATAAGGAAAGCAATATGGGAAAGTCAATACTCAATACCTAGCCATAATACGAGCAAATAAGGAGTTATAATTGAAGCGATCTATAGTTTATTTTTCGATACTTAAGAAAACAATGTAAACGTTTCGACTGTACTAATATAAGTCTTCTTCAGCACAAAAATAAAATTAATTATATAAAATGAGAAATAAAAGCAAAAAGTAAAGAATAAAAAAGCTAACAATTAAACGGAAGTTACATAATATATACAAAAACAGAAGACATAAATTAAAAAAGACATAATTTAAATTTAAAATAAACAAACCAATATATAAGCCTAAAGTCAATAAAGGCCGCGACAAAGATCAGAAACATCGTCGCGCGTATAAAAATTGAGATATTTAAACGTTAAATCGCAAACAGAAAAACCAACGAATTAAAAGTTGATAGTTAAAAAAGATGTTTATTTTATTCTTCGTTTGGAGGTGAGAATGCGTTAATCCAATATATCAATAAAAAAATTTTTTATCCAGTGAAGCTGTTAAATAAAGTTCTAGAAACTTATAATCCAGACGAATGTGAAGTCCTGTGTGTGGAAGTGAAAGATTTATTGTCAGAAATAAAGATTAGAAATATAGTTAGGTAAAAAAAAAATGGAGAGATATAACTCCCTCATTTTGCTCCTTTTGTGACCATTGTTCTTCCCATATTGCTTTACATATAACGAGCTTGACTTTTCTATTATTTAGATAAGGAAAGCCGTGAAAAGGCTGTCCGAGCGGACTATACGTAGTCCATAAAATATATCCTATGTTCTCGCTATATTCTCTTTTCCGTTGACGAAAGTACGTAGAAGGAAAATGAATAATCGATCGTTATTAAAAATATGAATTTTTATCGATTAGCAAGACAGCTTTTCATCGCAACGGAGTTAGAGTGCTGGATACGAATTGCATACCGTCTGCTAATTGCGCGAAAGTGTTAGAGAGGAAGTTTCCAGAAAAAACAAGATGTTCCGAAGAACCTATATAACGTCATTTACGAAAAAAATCGATTTTGCTGATAGATGTTATATAGATGGAAAATGACATGTCGTAGGATTGTACGACTGAGAAATCTGAAGAATTCAAATGTAAATATATTTCAAATACATAATCAACTACATAATCTCAATACTCAGTTACATAATTAATTGTCGGGGTATTTACAACGTCTTTCAGGCATTGTACGCTGAGTGCATGATCACCAAGTCAACTGATTTTCTGGTCTGCCTATAATTAATCAATACAAGGTAATTCAGAACAAATCTTTGTCCTTGAAATATCGTATTTCTGACTTAATTCTGAGATGACTTTTCCTTTTCCAAAACTTTACTCAAAGCTTAGTTTTTGAATTATGAAAAAAAATAATCCGCTTATCACGGATCGGGTTCAAGCAAGCAGGGCGGCGCGACTCAACGATCTCAACGTCAGACGCTTATGTGGGATACCTGTTGCCATCAGCTGATTGTCGCAGACGCCAGACGCTCCACTTTTTATGACATAGAAGTTTGTGTTATTATACTATTGTTAGAGAGAGAGGAGAATATTGAGCATATAAACTGTATCATAAATTTTCATATTACAATATACAATTTGTTATAATTCCAGATATTTTTAAACATTTGTATTTTCTATAGTTGAATCATTAATTAACTAACGAATATTAACAAATATAATATTTATTTTTTGCACGCATAAATTTTCCACATGCAAGATATACGGTTTCATTGTAGGTAAAGGTAGATAAAATTTGAATCGTTTGTGATAATATTCAGGCGCTTTGTTAGACTTTGCAACTTAGTACAACTTGGCTCATTGTCAGTCGAACAGAGTTCCGAAATTTCGATAGGAAAAATTGCAACGAAGAAAATTGCTCATCCGATTTATCAATGCCTGCCAAATCATGATGCTCTAAACTTATGTGCAATCATTTTATCACGTATAGCGAAAGAGAAACTTTTCGTTCCCTGTCAAAATTGTGTATCGCAAAAAGGATTTGGGCCTTTCAATAATCCAAAGACAAGATTCTCTGATCATGGACTCGATTTTGAAGGACAACGAATGGTCCAGTGACTGGAAGCTCAGGAGAGTTTTTCTCTCCGTAATTTAACTTTCATTTCATCCTTATAACGCACGTATCTTTGAAGCGCATAATTCGCGAACAACGATTCATTCTGAAAACGAAGGAAAAAATATATATATAATGTACATAAACGGAAAAGATAAATCTCGTATCGAAACTTAATAAGATATGCATTGAATAACGAGTACTATAAACAATACAGTGCGTATTGCCACTACACACCATTCCTTCATCCTTTTGCTAGCTCCCTTCCCCTCTCTCTTCGATCTCCCTAGTTATTCATCCCAAGAAATATTGCGTTTATACTAACCATTTGCATCATAAAAAGGGTCATTTATTACAACTGCAGATTATGGCTATATATTACATGTATAAATATATTATATATTAGAAATTGTGAGATACTCATAATAAAAAACACGCCGACGCTTCCTGTGATTTCCAGACTATTTTAATCGTCATGCTGCGTGCCTCTTACTTCGAATTATATCCGTATGCTAGGACGAGTCCTTCCCTTCCTTATCAATAATGAAAAGATAGTGAAGAAAAGCCAAACCCAATAAACGTGTTAGCGTCTCATCGTTATATTTGACATTCGAAACCTATGCGATGGAGAATTTGTTCCAACGCGCAAATAGGAGAAACAAGAAATAAAAACAATAACCAATATTATACTTATTCAATATGTATTATATTTAATAAGTCACACAATTTTTGCCGAGTTTGCGCATTAATCTGCTTTTCTCCAACCAATAATACTATACAAAATTACCAAGCAACAGTTTGATTACAAATAATAAAGATTTTACATGATTCAGTAAAATCGAATTCGAGGTAGCTTGTCAGTATTAAGAGTCCCGAAAACAGATTGACATTTCTGAGATGAAAATATAAAATAATTTTCTGACATAATGCAAACTTTTATGTGTCAAAAAATTGATCATCATCGTTATCGTCTTCGCTATAGTAATTGTCGCCATTCTCGAAGTATTCATTTGCATAATCAGTCCCATCGTCCATCTCATCTATTTCCTCCTCGTCCTTTATGCGCTCTGCCATCTCCTTTCCTTCACCGTTCTCCTCTTCATTCCCTTCCTCCTTATTCTCTTCTTCCGCGGGTTGCTGTACGCTTTCTTTTTCCTCCAATTCTGTCAGCTTTTTCACAATATCTACATCCTTTTTCTTTTTCTTGCATCCTACACTCTGCTGGCGGGATTTTCGTTTTCTCGATAGTTTTAATTGCATTGGCATTCTATTCCAATCGTGGTATGCCTCGTATTTCGATTTATCGCATTCTGTGACGGCCTCGTCAAAATCTTCGCAAAATCGTTCAACATCTTCATTTAATACAGCGGCTTGCACGTTGTTCGGCGACTCTCGCATATACTCGGTGAAATCCCTTTTCAACTCTACTAGGTAACTCATCTCGGTGGTTAGCTGAATAGGTAGAGGCTTGTGATCCAATTGAGGATAATGTAGAGATGGTTGTACAACTGGCGCTGGCAACGTCTCTCCTTTAGAGATGCCCAATTGCTCCATGGAAAAGGACATGGTGGACTTTCCTCTACCACGTCCTGCCATTTTTCTTGCTAGCACTTTCTGACCTGATATAACATAAATCATTAATTGATTTTAAAAGTGTTAATAAAGTATTGAAAATATTAGGACTATGCAACATTTCTAAACATAAAAAAAAAAAGAAAATTGTGCAACAACATACACAAATTGGATCAATTTGTCTAAATAGCTTTACGAACAAACTTAAGTTTTGGTTCAAAATTATTGCAATTCCGTTCAGAGATAAAAAAGTAAGAAAGTTATATAAAATTACAATAGCCAGAGATTAGGATAAAAATGAGTAAAATTTGATATATAATTACGTACGTGACATAATTGTATCTTCAAATTAATACGAAGAAAGTGACAGTTATATCTAGGATTACTCTGTTAACCGAGTGCAGAGACCAAAAACTGTAGGAGAAGGAGAAAGCAAGGACGCAAACATAAATATGTGAACAGATAATTCTCTCTATGACTTTTAGAGCGACCAATAGATCATAGGTTTATTCATGTCTCACAACTTTTGTTTATTTTGGATTTTCCTGATAATCCTGATACAATCCTAACCTATCTATCTCGGAAAATTTACGGAATAATTACATTTACCTTAAACTTTTTGAGCTGCTAATTCTTTCTTGTCGCTTTTCTTTTCGAGCTCTTCCTGCTTCGCACGAAAGAGCTCCTGATCATAAATTACTTTAATCACGAGTGAACAAGAAGGACACGTAACCTCTACTTCGCCGGCGGCCAACTCGGCAAGAGATATTTGGAACTGATCACCACATGGACAGGGATAATAGTAAACCTCCTCATCTTCGTCATATTCGAAATCTTCGATTTCTACTTCATCGTAATAGACTAAATCTGGCATAACTATTTGAGTAAACTGATCACAGCAGTTCACTGCTGATCGACCAAAATCGGGAAGATTATCGTTGTCACAATTCACGTGGAGTGTGGAACGTGGAACTGTGGACACGTGTCCCGTCAGGGCGTCAGGTGAATTGCACAAAAACGTATTTATATGTAATAGACTGACAATGAGCATTCCCATTGGAGATCTTCAATTGGATGCGTTTCGGAAACTCACTCCTTCCGTCTCTTTCTTAAGAGGGACAGTTAAAAAGAGACAAAGAGTGTGTTTCCGAAACGCATCCAATTTTGGGGCATTAAATGACGTCGTCTGTACCGTCTGTGGCATCTGTAGTACCAGAGCAGAGAAAAATTCTTCTCTCTGATACGGCTCTATTTATCTAGGACTTTACCCATGACCCAATACCCAATGACATCAAACCAATGTCAAACTCAAGAAGAATATAGGAGAATTAGTTGTTTGTTCAAGTGAATGTTAATTATAAAATATAATATTTTTATTACTTTAGTTTAGTATAATTTTACGCCAATGTAGAATGCATATAATTGTTAATAATTAGGTGCTTTCTGAAATATCTGGACAGTTATACTGAAAATTTACAACATATGTAACATATATAGATTCCCTGTGCACAATAGAGCATATATTATACTAGGAATACGAATAAATATTAAATATTAGGAATCGGAATTAGAAGTAATAATTAAACGTAACGCACAATGGAAAAGAATAAAATGTAAAATATAAATATAGGAATATTTCTCTACATTTATATTTCCTAATATTTAATATTTATTACAGGAATATTCCTATATTTATATATTCCTAATATTTAATATTTATTCTTTTTTCTAATATGTGCTCTGTTGTGCCCAGTGACCGTACTGTCAGTATAATATTTCAAAATGCATCATACATATAGGAGCTTTTCCACAGGTGTATTAAACCAAAAATAGCTTGCTGGTATTTTGAATAAAATGGCTAGTTCATTGATGGCACCGTCAAGTGCAAAGAGGTCTGTCACTCTTGTCATATTGCGAGAAATAAGGTTGATGCAAGTAATTTTTAATGAGGCTTATCAATCCTACCTATTGCAGAATCACGCAGATCAGAAATGTACGACAAGGCAGCGCGATAGATATAGACGCCGATATGTTTCTCAAAATATCTAACTACGAGGACACGGTCAAGCAATTGGACATATACTATGGAATCGTCAAGAGACAATTACTGCGCTATCAGAGCTGCATAACTGGCTTATTCCCGCAGATTTCGAGCGATCGGAAGGTCGGCAGCGTTCGCGAAAGTATATACTGCGCTGCCGCTATATGGAGTCTGTATCAGGCATATAGACGTATAGATGACGATCGTGGAAAATCGTATGAGCTGGGACAGTCCGCGATAAAATGCATGCGGGGTATTTTGGAATGTTGGATAAAGCAATCTTCCAGAATAGAGCTTTTTAAGAAAAATCAATGTGACCGTTTTGCGTTACACTGCAAGTTCCATTTGGACACCGGCGATGAGGTCTACCAGGATGCTGAGTATCATCACTTGCAGGTGAGCAGGTTTAATAATAATTGTTACATATATATATGTATTTTTGCGAGACACTAGTAAATTTGTGAATACAGGAAATATGTATATAATTTATATTCACTTAAATATATTAAGATATAATGTAGCATTAGTCTATATAATGTCTTCATGATTATTATATCAATTAAAAATATTGTAAATATCTAAAATATTGTGAATATCTTTGTTCAATGTAGATCGACGTCGTATCTCTTTATTTGATATTCTTAGTGCAAATGATTTCCTCTGGGCTACAAATTATATATATACAAGACGAAGTGGCCTTTGTACAAAATCTGGTATATTATGTCGAGAGAGCATACCGTACACCGGATTATGGTATGTGGGAACGTGGAAGTCGATATAACGATGGAACGCCCGAGATTCACGCCAGTTCCATTGGAATTGCGAAGAGCGCGTTGGAGGCGATTAATGGCTGTAACTTATTCGGTGAGAAAGGTGCATCTTGGTCTGTAATATACGTCGATATTGATGCTCATAATCGTAATCGTAGTATTTTCGAGACAATGCTTCCAAGAGAGTCCAGTTCAAAAGTAAGCAATCTCATTTGCGTAAAATGCTCATACCAATTTTTACAAAGATACGTAATTTATAGAGTGTAGACGCGGCTCTGTTGCCAACAATATCTTTCCCTGCTTTTGCAACTCACGAAGAAGTGTTGTACAACGAAACAAAAGCGAATATAGTCCGCAGACTAAAAGGCAATTATGGTTTTAAACGATTCGGAAGAGACGGTTATAGAACCGTACTGGAGGACAAACAGCGACGATATTACAAATCTGGAGAGATCAAGGTTCTAAAATTTACAGCATTTGTCGCAGAGAAACTGACTTACAAATTTTTATATTTTTATTTTTAGTGTAATTGATGTTTTATTTTAACAGGATTTCGACAACATCGAGTGTGAATGGCCATTGTTTTATATCTTTATGATAATAGATGGTGTATTCAAGAGTTTGACGGAACAAGTGGAAGAATATCAAAATTTATTGAAAGCGAGAGTCTACAAGGATTTGAATGGAGGTATTGATAAATAATGTCATCTTTAACTTTATCCAAACAATACCTGTAACGCAGGCAATGTCTTGTAAATCATCTTCAATAATTGTATAATTTCGAATCGACATAAATAAGATTTATTCTGCATGATATAGATCCGGTGATCCCTATGTGTTATTATGTACCCATGGAAAATTTGGAAACTGAAAGGAACGACCCGTGCGGCGCTTATCGGCTACCCAGCGAGGAAGGGAGAGGTACTAAGGCTGCGGATCAAGAAGCTACACCGATATACCTATGGAATCAAGCTATGTTTGTAATTGCACAGCTACTCACCGCTGGTCTTTTACATATCAACGAATTAGATCCGATTCGTCGATACCTTCCATCATATAATCGTCCGAGGCGAGCAGGAAGATATTCGGCTTTCCAGGTAAAAGAGAAGAAGATGTATATATATATATATATATATATATATATATATATATATAATTTCAAATATATAATTTCTATATCTTAAATTCATACATGTAGTAATCAATTATCGGCCAAAATCTCATTGAGTTGAGTCATACCAAATTCCAAAAATAGAAATTTATCTCTTTAATTCTATACGTCTTCTTTCTGAAATTAAGTAACGCATTATATAACTTTTTAAAACAAATTGTGTGTACTGATTCAATGATTTTGAAAGATATTTAATTGTTTTATGATTATTAATTTTCATAACTAGAGATCGAAAGTTTATAATTTTTTTGTTATGTTCTACACAGGCAAAGCCCACTATTGTAAGTAATTTTAAGTATATGCCTGCTTTGATAATGCTGATATGATAGTATAATGTAACATGCATTTCTTTCTATGCATGGTTTTCTATCTTTTGATGTATTATACATTATTATAACTCAGCATGTGATATTGTAGAAAATCTAACAAATGTTTTTTGTTTGCAGTTTGTTATTTATCTCATATCTTAAGCTTGTCACAACCTTATAAAGTTACATACACGCTAGTTAATATTAAAAAATATGACTGTTTATTTTTTTTATGATATGACTCCAGAAATATTTTCCTACTGCATGTGATTTATGAACACTGCTGTATTTTTGTATACCAGGGCACTCATACCGACCTAGTAGTACAGATAGTTCTGATCGCGGAATCTATGCGATTGCAAGCCATGATGGCGACATATGGTATTCAGACGCAAACGCCGCACGAAGTTGAGCCTGTTCAGATTCTGTCGTCCACTCAGTTAGTAAAGGTTTATCAAAAACTAGGCGTGAACAAGAAGTTGAATCTCCAAGGGCGACCCGCACGGCCAATAGGCTCTTTAGGTACAAGCAAGGTATGTGTAATTTTATTTATTTTTCCTGAAAAAAAATAAAATAAGCGCTTGTGCTTGTATTCAATGATATATTTTATCGTATAATATGTAAAATAACATTGATGTATGAATTCTTTTGCATGTGCAGATATATAGAGTCTGTGGTATGACAGTGCTCTGTTACCCATTGATCTTCGAAGTGTCCGAGTTTTATTTATACAGAGACATGGCTCTGCTGATCGACGATATCAAAACGGAATTGCAATTCGTAGGCAAGTATTGGCGTCTTTCTGGTCGACCCACCGTATGTCTTTTGATACGGGAGGAACACATGCGGTAAGTTTGCACATTTATGAATGAGTCACGAAAGTTGGCTTATCTTGACAAAAATTTGTTTAGAGATCCACAATTTAAAAAGATGTTAGACCTCTTTGCGATGTTGAAGAAAGGCTACTGTGATAAGACGAAAGTACGCATTGGCCGACTGCAAAATCTGATTTCATCTTCTTGTATCGGTAATATTTTATATAAAATTAATCTTTGCATAAAGCAGGTAGTTCATGAAAAACTAGTTCGGTTTTAATGTTAGCAAGTTTTGCATCAGAGTTTAACGTAATCTTTCAAGTAATGATTTTAATATTTGTTGATATTTTTTGATAGTAATAAAATATATATGGAATATATAACTATTCCATAATTAATAACATTTATATCTTCTGATTAATAAAAAGAAATAAAAGTTGATATTTATTGAATTGTTTCTTCTAAAAAGGAATCTCATGTAAGTATCCTCCTTCGATTTTGATGAACTTTTAAAATGTTGTATTTTAGATTAGATAAAGAACACTTACTTTTTTATACATGTTTAATTACCATGTTTAGGTAATAAAACATTTTTATTTATTTATTTTTTTTTAGCAAATATCGCTGAAACTATAAGAATAGAAAGAAATTTTTTTAAATAAAAGTTGAATGGTTTTAAGTATACGTGTCTTATTTTGATTTAGAATACAACATATTAAGAATTCATCAAACTCGGAAGAGAGACATTTACGTGGAGGTTTTTTTTTGTAAGATTGGACTATTCTTTCGCGCATTGCATATGATATTAATAATAAAATTTATGTTAATTATACACAGAACACTTGGACTTCGTAAATACTATGGAAACAAATCTGGACTTGACCCAGTTTAGACAATTGCAGCATGATTATATTGGCTATCAGAGTCTCACGGACGTCCCAAAGGCCATCGCTTACTCCGAAAGCGTCAAGGACTATTCTGTACGAAATCATAAAGACACTACACTTAAATTCCTAATTGAACGAAAACGTCCGTAACCGGCAACCGGTAATCTATTTTTCAGTCTATGTTAAATGAATCTCTTGGCAACATATTAAACGAACTTCGCAATAGCGTCGGCTTGTATGCCAAGTGTCAATTATATGGGATTCTGATAAAACGAGAAGGAATTAATTACGAAATTAATGGAGTGACAGGTATTTTATCTCTTTCTTCTTCCCTTATTCGACCATCTCTCATTTAAAAAATCGTGAAGATGATGATCTTCACGATTGTGCCCACTTTTTGTGTCCTACCGCATATTTTTATCATTTTTCAGTTCGTGATTATTTGCGATCACTATATCAACAAGCTGGATCCTTAAGATTCTGGATGGCCGTACGTTATTGTAGCAGTCTGTTGAATCACACAGTAGACAGCATCAGCCCTTTTATCACGGGTGTGCTAGTTAAAGGAAAACAGGTATTACATACGTATAATCTCTAAATTCGATTTTTTAACTCTTGAAGTATATTGTTAATGGTATCAGATCGCGGTGGGAGTGATTGGGCAGAAAGAAACTGTATTCGACAAACCCATGACGCCGGCGGAAATACAGTCGGTAATGTATTCCACGATACAGCCGCACAACACAGTGCAGGCTGTGCTCCAACAAGAAATTCTGTTGTATTGCGGTCGACTTATCGGTACTAATCCAGAGTGGTTCAAAGGCATATTAAAAATACGCATCGGGTACATTACTTTTCAATAACACTTTTTAATCCTTGTTACACGAAAATATTTAACTGTTGTTCAAATATCTAGGTGGGTCTTGGAGGCAATGAAGCTTTACTTGCAGATGTTTGTGAAAGATGATAAACCGATTGAGAATTATAGTCCTTATGAAGTTCGACAGATTCTTATTAAAGTATTGACAGTAAAGGAATGGGCTCATGAGGAAAAGTATGTCGAATAATTAATAAAATTACCCATTGCAACTTTTCGATAGATGTTTATTGATTATATCTATCTATTGCCAATAGCCTGACGGTGCTCGGTCGTCGAAAAATCGAAGGTTGCTTGTGTAGAGTGCCGGCACATTTCTACAATCAAGTATGGGAAGTCTTGATGCGTTGTCCTGGCGGTATTGTAGTGAACGGACAGGAACTTCCTCAGCAAACCACATTGTCCATCATGACTCGGTCTGAGCTCACATTTGCCCTGCTTGTGGAATCATTATTGCATAAAATACAGCTACCGGAATATCGTCAAATTATAGTCGAAGTAAGCGATCGATTTTTGTTATGTCTCCTTTTCTGTTTCTTTCCATTTATATACTCGAAACATGTTAAATGTACATAAAATAGAGCGCAATAAACTTGAACAGAAACAACGTCATATTAAATATACACACATGTATACATTTATGATTAAAATTATAGAGAATACTACAAGAATGCATAAAAAATTAAGAAGATAATATTTAGGAAATAATTTTTTTTAAATATTGAAAAATTCATAAAAGATTACAAAATAATTATTGTATATTGTAAAATGTGAAGCAAAAAGCAAAAGGTAGGCGCAAGAAATGGAAAATATAAAAGTAAGATTTAGAAATGTGAGAATCTAGCTGTTGCAGTATTTATAAAGGGAAATACTTAATAGCTCATTCCAATTATATGATTACAGCTCTTGAGTATTATGTCGACTATTCTGCTTCGAAATCCAGAATTAAGTTTCCAGAAACAGTTGGATCTCAATCAACTCGTGGAAGATAGTTTTATCATGTATTGCAAGGTAATACACGTGTACATACATGACATTGTAAATGTTAATTTGTCTTTTCTATATATTTGTTGTATGTTCACAGGACCACAATTTATCGAACGTCGATGACAAATCGTTATTCTTCTCCGCGCATTATTCGATGACTACGGGATATCTTGCCAGGGCCATAGTCAACAACGTTCTTACCGGCGGCTGCGTGGCGACCATCGTTGATCCCAGTGATGTCATTGAATCGCACCGAGAAATGTGTAAAATTACATAACGATATAAGTCGATTGTCATCGACGCTAAACTTGAAAGATCATTTAATGTTAGCAAGAAAGTATTGTATATAGCTGTGTGCAATATATTTCTTTATGTATACATTACAATATATGTTTATATAAAGCGACGATATAATAATCCGGCAAAGATTTAATACAAAGTAATTCTACTCCCACAAATAATAATATATTTCAAGATATTTTTACATTTATGTGTATAACTTTCACATAAAAATTGCAGTACTATAATTGTACAAAATTTGTAATCGGACATAAAAATCATCTTTTAGCAAAATTTGTATCCATAGCTCGTCTGGAACGTTGTATGTTGTTAATATTAGCTTTAATTCTAGATGCAATGGTACCCACTTCTGTTGCGACGATCAATTGTTTTCTACAACAAACATCCAGTTTTAATTTTACTCTATTTCATGAAAAAATCTATACAAAAAAATGTATATATTTGAATGCGAAATATGTCTAATATATACCTGATGAAATCCTTATTGTACGATGCATTATTCTGATCTTCTTTCTTCTCTTGCTCGCGGTATGTTTTTACATTCTTCTCTCTTTCTTTATCACGCCACGCTGCGTTTGCCATCATCTCTTTTCGCCGTTGTTCCTTTTCTTCCTCGGTAAGACTTGATCTTGCTTTTGACCTATATTTTTCTTCGTTTCTATCCTTAAATTTAATATAATCAGTATTAGAGACAGATTTAACGGCCGATATTCTTTTGCTATTAGATATCTGTGAGATCAAAATTTTAATTTAATTTATGGAACTCTAAATTCTCTAACATAAACAAGATATTTTTATCTTGCACCAATTATACATTAAAAATTCATATCTTTTCCTCTTAAAAGTGTAAAAGCCTATTTTAATACAAGGCGAAACTATGTATTATTTATCCATTTATAAAACCTGCATCATTAGAAATTAAAAACTTTCTCACTCACCAATTTATCGTTTTGTTTCTCCACTGAGTATCTTTTTCTATCATTGTATTTATTTCTTGAACAATCTGGTCTATTACTGTCATATCGTTGCCGTTTACTGCTCGTATCATATTCTTCTCTTCGCTTTTTACTTCTCTCATACTTCGGGTTTCTATCTTCACTCAATTTTCTTTTTCTGTCTTGTTTTTTACTATCATCTATTTTTGTGTCGTTTCTCGAATATTTCCTATCATGTTCCTTTTTATTATCTTCCTTCTCATGTTTAGTGATGCTTTTGCTACTATTAGTACTGTCGTCACTATCACTTGTACTTCTCTTTCGCTTTTTTCGTCGTTTGCGTCGCTCTTTTTTAACAAAAGTATCGTCACTGCTGCTGTCTGTTTTGCTATCAGAATCATAATGCTTTCTTGACTTCTTTATTTGTTTACGCTTTATTTTTTTCATTGATTTCAGCAAGTCCTTTTCACTGATGTTGTCTTTCAATTGTTTAAATTTAGTGGCTAACAAAATATCCAATTTAGCCTCATCCTCGCTACTATCTTTATGCTTTAATTTCTTTTTCTTCTTTCGACTTTTATTCTTGCTAGATTGTTGCTCCAGCTACAAAATTATATACGTAAATTACATAAGTGTAAGTGAGTATTCAACATAAACAAAATACAAGAAAGTAAATATATCAACATCCACTTACTAATTCCTTAAGTTGTTTTAATTTAACAGGATTTTTCAAAAGCTGATTTCTAGTCTCCATTTCTTTCTGCTTTATGGTGTATAGAGGATCCTCTTGTATTTTTCTAGCCAGATCCACTTGTTCGTTGCCAGAAAAAAATCGCAACGAAGGTGGAATGCATTCTAATATCATATAAAAAATATACATAATATATATTACATACTTTCATATGATATAAATATATAAGGTGTATATAATTACTCATGCATCCATATCTACATGTACAAGGTATTGAAAAAAGGTGGTACTCGGTATAAGTAAGAAATAAATGATTTTTGAAATAATGCTTATTAAAACTTTTCACGTTTGTTTTCACGAGTACTACATATTTCTAAAATTTGATACAATCTTTTTTCAACACTGTACATACCGAATGATTCAGATTCAGAGCAACCGTGCCAGTCGTTTTTTTTTAATGTAACAAGTTAGGAAAACATTTTTCATTACTAATGAGCACCTAAAGTAATTATTGGTGATGATTTTATTCTTCAGGACAAACCGAAAGTAGGTGACTGATCAGTTTTGAAATTTCAAATAGGAACATGGGTCGAGTGGGGTATCGTTGTATAGAGCTTTAAAAAAGAATTTTTTACTAAAACTTAATTCAATTATCTCTTACAGGTTTCGAGAAAAACGTTCGAATGTGTAAATACCTGCAATAATTTACAAGTGCACAAAATGTTTTCACAGTAGTTTTTTTAACTGTAAACACCGTAATGTTTCCGACTGTTAACATTGTGAGCTATATCGGTGTCAACAGTTGAGAAAACTGAATTGAACGGTTTTCGACAGCCCATGTTTTTTTTTTCGTGCTAGTTTTCACATTTTTAAGAAAAAATGGTTGGCACGGGTGTTCTGAATCACCAGGTGCATATATACATATATATATATATATAAAATATTTATTTACCATATTCAACATGATTCTTTGGCATCCTATTCATCTCTGTATCTTTTTCTGCCCGTTGCATTTGCTCAAAAGCCTTGTCAACTGGTCTTCCTAACAAGTATTCTTCTCTGTTGACCATTTGATTTGGTCCTTTATACATCCAGTCTAATTTCTTATCATCCTTTTTCTCTATCACTCCTTGTTCAATGGCATACTTTTTTATGTCCTCCAGGTCTTTCTCCATTTCAATCTCCTTCTGCAACTCGGCTATCCTTTTATTCTCTTGATAGTTTTGCTGCTCCGCCTTCTTTACTTTCTCCTTATTCTTCATAGTAGATGGATGCCACGACTTCTTCAAATTCTGTCAAGTTATATACATATATATGTTATTTAAAAAATACGGCAAGTTCCACACTTAACTTTGTATAGTTTTTTAATCTTAATAAATTATAACAGACTTACCAAATCTCCACCTCCCATTTTGTCGTGTTTATAGTAATAAGCAAATACTTGATAAAAATTTTCACAGGAAAACTGTTATTAATATATATAGTTGTAATTATTAAGAAAAATGTTTAGCTTTTTAATACGATAAACAACAAACACACGAATATTATATGCCAGGCTATCTTTACATTCTCATTCTTCGCATCCTGTTACTTGATTCTTTGTTCCATCTTCTGTTATTTGTTTTTTTAAGTGCATCTTCAACCTTCTGTTAGGTTAAGTTAGGTTATATAGCGCTCATCTTATTGTATCCAATCTACTGTAAGTAACTTTAGTCTTCTAGATTATCCTTCGTATTTTCTTAATAAAGTTGTATTTTATGTTCAATTAAAACCAATTTTTCTTCTTAATTAACTCAAATACACTTTCTCTACCTCCAATTTCTCTCTTCCTGCACACTATCTTCTTTTCTGGTTCTTGCTTTCTTTCGAATTGGTCAATTCGACCAATTTTATGTAATATGATTGAGTCGTCTTGTTACGCCACTTAAGTATCAAAGTACACACTACACACTATTGTTTATGTAATGACTTTGTTTTGGAATGTTTTGAAATTAATTGCTGAATGCTGATATATCAGAAAGAAGCCTGAAGGCGGCCAACGGGCCAACGCGCCCTCATCAGCTGCTGTTTGGATGTAACTGCTAAAAGCCATGCTAGGCTACGCCACATGTTCACTTTTCAGTGGGTAACATGCTGTGTCCATTGTCCACAAAGAGTCGATAACATACATACATATACATATATATTTTTCTCTCTCTATCTTTCTCTGAATTGTTATATGACTATATAGTATATATCTTTTGTTGTGAAATGGTGATAGATTTTAGGAAGATGTTTTGTTGCAACCTGTACCTGCACAACATGTATGTATGTCTCAAAGAAATCTAATCTCTTCGCCTGTAAACTTTTTTTTTTTTTACGTGAGGAAATCTTCAACTATACCAGGCTACGCCCAGTAACCCCCCGGTGTCAGGGGGGAAGACCCCCTCGCCCTCCGGGAAGAGGAACGAGGGGAGTGTGGGATTCTACGCGTGTCGCAAGTGGCACGCGCAGCCTACCCACCAAAACCTCACGGGTGTCCTTCACTGCGCTTGTGGAGGCGCCCCGGGAACTGGCTATCAATACATCCGGGGCTTCGCCTGTAAACGGTTTTTTGCACCTTTGGAATGTACACATGGGTCTGCCACGTCCAACGTTATTAAAAACATCTGTCTACATGTATTGTATAATAGTTGACGATTTTATAGTCATTTTGATGAACATTGTTTATTTAATATTTTATTTTTAATAAAATATTTCGGGGGCGTTAATTACCGCAAAACGTTGCGCGCAAAATTCTTCACGATGTAGGGGAGATCGGGGCTAAACCGTCCGTTTTTTTTTCAGTGCCGATTTTTAACAACAAAATAAATAATTGTAGTTAAATGTGGTATATCACTGTAAAGAGTGAACCTTTAGCTACAAAATTTATATAGGAAATTTTTGTCTACGTCGCTTTGTTTAACCGGTATAGAGCAAAAACGACAACGGTGGAAAAATTGAAATCTCAAAAATGCCGGGGCTAAACCGTCCACCCCCGGGGCTAAACCGTCACACTGCATTTTTAATACATATACGTACATCTAATCCTGAAAAATGATAGGATACATTTTAATAATTGTTTTTTAAGAGAAAAATATAAAAATTTATTTAACATTTTTATGCGAAATGTTATTAAAAAATAATTCTTTTACCTATTCCATAAAACAATTTAGGCACGTGAATACAGATCCTGACGAGCGCACGACGACGATGACGACGGCCACCACCACCACCACCACAACGACGACGACGACGACGACGATGACGGCCACGACCACCACCACTACCACTACACTGACACTGACACAACGACCAACAACGACGATCTACCGCTACCCTAGTTCATAAGAATTTTCTTGTTTATTGGAAATATATGTAATCCCGACAATTTATATGGTGTGCAATAAACATTAAAAAAAAAAAAAAAAAAAAAAACGACGATCTACCGCTGCCGGGACGATCTACCACGCGCGCGGCATGTCAACTCTCGCGCGGAAATCGCGGAATCTCAGAGCCGTGCCGTGCCTCGCCGTACCTCGCCGACGTGCCGTGAGCGCGAGCGATCTCGAAAACAACGGTCCGCCATCTTTTCGGTCGGCCAAAACACCCGTTTTGCGACGATACGTGCGTACCATTTCCCTCCTATACAAACTGATGCACGTGCAAGGGAAGACAGAATCACACATCAAGCGGGGAGCACACACTTCTGCACAACGCATAATGCGTAAGGATGAAAATTGATTGGTCTATTTTCTTATGCACATGTATATGGACCAATCAGTTTTCTTATGCTTACGCATTATGCGTTGTGCAGAAGTGTGTGCTCCCCGCTTCTCACGCTCGAGGGAAACCTAACCTGAAATCGCCGTGAGCTGAAGTCGTGCGCCCGGCGCGCCACAGTGACGAGACAGACGGATTAGCCCCGCGTGCTTACAGACAGATTAGCCCCAAACACAAGTTTCAGGTTTGATCGCCCACGAAATATTAGACATCAACGATAATAAAAAAACTACACTGGATTCGTGTTCAGCATGCATTACTCTTTATAATCACGTACCTCGAGATTTGGAGAGCAAATATTATTGCAGATATTACAAAATTTCCACGCGCAGAAAATTTCACTTTCACCTTTCGAAAACACGTTTGCCCTTGTAAAAATCATAACACGGCAGGTAACCTGCCGAAACTCCGTTGGTCACATGGGTGCCATAAGCAGCGTTTACAATGTTAATAGCGAGTTTGCACAATATACAGGTTCCGAGATATTTGATTAGACGTATTTACCCCGTAGACGTTTTAGCCTCGGTCTCCTCTACTGTTTGGTGCTAAAAACAAGCGTGTGTGTTAAGGAAATAACGTATTACGAATCATGTATACAATCGTCGTGATAGCTTATATTGATAAATATTTATTATAGGTTTCCACAATCTTATAATCTTTTCGAAATTTGTATAGGCTAAGTGTACTCGATAAATAAAATTATCTTACGCTTTGATTTTTCGTGTTAAACAAATTCTACTCTACAGTTATTATTAAAGGAAATAATATATTTTTAAGTGTATTAAAGTTGAAATACGAATGATTAAATGTTTAACATCATTGGATTTTCGTAATTCTGAAGGATTTGTATTTGTTGAGTATATTCGTCAAGTTAAGCGGAAGATTCCATTTTTATTATATACTGTGGTTAAATTTGATTCTATATTTGCGTACGTCTATCCTCTCCCAGAGCAGGGGATCCCGCGTTAAGTTTGTTATTTGTTATTTAAGATACGAATATTTTATACGAATTATGCGCTTCTGATTATTACAGAGAAGATATTTCTGACACTAGGTTGGGTGGATATAAAAGGAAAAAAGAGAGAAATTTTAGTTTGTTAATTGAGAACAAAGAGATCATATTTTACACTTGTTTCTCGCTCTTGTTATGTATAGATCTTGCACGTATGGCGATATGGTATTGCACTGTGTATTATCCGTATTATCGCATTTTCTCATTATGTAAATGTTTTCAGATTGCGATCATTTGATGTTTTAATACTGTATAGCTTATGACGTTTTAGGAACAATAAAATATAGACGATTAACTCCTCCCTTTCCCCACAATCTTTATCAATCTTGTTCGAGAGAGCCTCACGTTAAAGGACACATGACAATAATGATAAGATGAATGTATTTCTTGAGATTAGTCCCGTGTCGTTCGTCGCATTTCGGACCGCTCCCTGCCGAACACGAGCGACGGCATTCGTAGTTTCCTTTTTTTCGTTGGTAGCATTATGCAACAGCATTCTATAACTCTTTATCGTCTAATCTTGTTCGAGAGAATATACTTCGCATTAAAGGATAAATAACAATGATAAGATGAATGTATTTCTCGAGATTTGTTTAGTGTCGTTTGTCGCATTTTCGACGCTCTGTCTTTCTCGCCGAGTGAATTACAACGGCTCTCTCTTTCTCTCGTACGGCCTTTTTCTCGCTGGCTTGCATTATATATGCAACAACATTCTAAAACCTTTTATCATTTAATCATGTTTGATACAGTATGTTTCGCATTAAAGAACACATGGCAATGATAAGATGAGCGTATTTTTTGAGATTAGTCCAGTGTCAATCACAACAATTACGTCCTTCCGTTTATTTTACATGATAAGGGCGCGCGTGCCGTAAAGATCGGGCGCCAAATGATTTCTGAGTTCTACTGACTTTCATAAAACGCGCATATCTCGGCAATCGTAAATGATAGAAAGATGATTAAAAAAAGACTTTGTACTTGGTACTTTGCCCTATTGGTATTACTCAATTGTATTACTTGCAATTATGTACTTTCGAGCAATAAAGCGCGAGCTGGCCGAAAGAATCGCGCGCCTCGCCGCATTCATCATTTTCACATTAAACGTTTATATATCTTGGCAATCGTAAAAGACAGAAAGATGATTCAAAAAGCACTTTTTAGATCGTGCTCTACTCTATTAGATTTGCTCACTTTTATTACTGGCAATTATTTATTTCCGTTTATTAAGACGAGAAAGCGCGCAAAATCTTAAGAATAATTCTTGGGCGCCAAGCGGCGCGATTTTTTATTTTCATTAAACGCTTATATCTTGGCAACCGCAACGATAGAAAGACGATTCAACAAGCACTCGTTAGTTTGAAATCTTCCCTATTGAAATTATAGCCATTATTTACTGACAATTTCACAGTTTCAATTACTAAGACGAGAAAGCGTGCGAGATCTTAACGAAACGTGCGCCGCGCCGCCCGAGCGACTTATTTTTATTTTCATTAAATATTTATGGTATATATTTCGGCAATCATGAATAATATATAAAAAATGATAGAAAAACACTACATGGTTTTAGCCTTTTTCCTCGTTTATGTTTTTTTTTTAAGCTGATTTCATGGATTTTTGTTAAGTGTTTTTGTTGCGCGCCGACTCCGGAACTATATCAAAATCCGAGTCATTTTCGGCTAAAATTATTTGGTATAAATATGTTCTCGTCAAGATATAAGGTAAATTTATATTATTTGTTCACTATCGTCAAAATCGCTAATGTACTATATTATATTGTCAATTTATATAGTGTCGATTGTGAAACTATATATACTTGGTGTTATTGATCATGAAATTGAGACATTGATTTCTTTCGAGGAATTTTGAAATGCATAAAAGCGAGTCGCGAATCATAACTACTCCGTTACATCGATTTATAGTCCTGCATATAGTCTAGTAATTCATGTCATTCGTGACTTTTGTGCATTGCAGAATTGATCGAAGAAAGAGTATCTCAATCATTGTATACACACAAACGCATAACACACGGCGTTAGGCATCCTTAAAAAAATGGCATTCTATGCCATGCTTAATTCGCTTTATTATAGTGTTACGCCGTCCTGATAACGATGTTATCTCATATATATTGAAAAAAATCATTGCAATTAATGATCCCGACATCAATCCCTTGCTTGACGCACGAAATCTCTCGGAGCGAAAATAAGTGAGCTCGATGCCCGCAATGTATGCAACACGTTGCATCGAGCTGCACTTTTGTTCAATGCAAATCCGGATTTGTTGACTTTCACGTAAATTACTACGTTTTATATGACTTATATGTATCAATTTTCAATTTTGATCAATTCCAGGAAAAGGCGGGTGTATGCATGCAAAGATGAAGGATATACTTATTATATAAAATCGACAAATCACCGATAAAAAAGAATACCGAACATACCACA
Source organism: Temnothorax longispinosus (assembly GCF_030848805.1). Lineage (NCBI taxonomy): Eukaryota > Metazoa > Arthropoda > Insecta > Hymenoptera > Formicidae > Temnothorax > Temnothorax longispinosus. The sequence continues at coordinate 2,035,860 of NC_092369.1, forward strand.
CATTTGGAAACTCACAGTTTTTTTTATTCATTTATATTAAATTTTATAAATACAAAAACAATAATAAATTTTTATACAACTTTCACAACGCTCTAAAATGCTAAATTAAGAATGGGCCTCCGCTTGTACTTCGAAATAGGTTGCTCTCATTCGATTTCGCGAGAAAAAATTCTCAGATAATGATTCTAACATACGTAATGAAATGGAAAAGGCGCGGTGAAATGGTGTTCCGTTTTTCTTTTATAAAAATGATACTTTTATATGTAATCAGTTCCACACGCCAGTTGAGACAAAATAGTTCTCATCTCACTAGCATGTACGCGGTTTCACAATAGTAATTATAAATAATAAATTGATATTAATAAAATTATAATATTCATAATGACAATGACAATAATAATAATAATAATAATAATAATAATGATAATAATCGTAATAGTACCGTGAAATAATAATAATAATAGGCATTCTATGCTAGTTACAGTGACGTTGTTATGCTACTTTTCCTCTCGTCATTAATATGTAATACTTATAATAATTAACACTCTCAATTCGCGTTACACCGCGCGGCTTACATTCGTCATACAATTACAATTGTCGTCAGGGAGCAATTAAAGTCCCTCTAAAATTAAAATTTCGAAATTTTTAGAGTTAATCCAAACGTGAGTGAATTTTAACAACCCCCCTCCTTCGTAGCTTCCGAATCCCAGCTTCAGAATTTTTTGTTATGACATATCTCGTAATAAATTACATTACTTGAAAACATAGTTTCTATAAAAAGTCCATCATGGAAGAGTTTATACATTGGTAAGATGCGGTCCGTGACCGGTCGAGCTTAAAATTACGATTGCACTGTTTTCAACGCTAAAAGGGTATCGAAAGTAAGTAGAGAGTGGGCTGCGCGGTGTGCTCTCGTGACGATTGCGAATATTATGTGTGCGAATACACGATACAAGTTACACTACTCGTTATTGTTATGTGAACTTGGATGAACGCATATATGTACACGCATGTTACGGTAGCCAGGCGTCGCGAGCGGGCGTGTATTTTATTACTATCAGCATTGTTTGCGGCAGAGCTCGGTTTGCCAGGCTAATTTAAATATGATGTATTAGAGTAGGTATCCAAAAATATTTGACAAAAGATTCGATTGTTGGATAACAAATACGTTTTGAAGAAACAAAAATCTATAGATGGGATCTAAAAAACTCAAAATCATAAAATGTAAAATACGTCGACCAGAATGTAGAATTTGTTTAAAATTTTGGATTTATAACTTTAGGATTTTTAATTTATCTATGCGATTTAGAATTTCCGTGGGATTACTTTAAAGTTTCAAAAATCGACAAAGAGTTTACGTAAGTTGAAAATCTTCCTGTATCAAACTGAGTTCCGTCGTGATAGTATATCGTTACCGTTATACGGTGTGTCATTTGTAGTTTCGCATCACACTAGCATGCATGTGCACATATACGCTTGTACTCTGGCAGTGGGCTCGGCTCCGCTTAATACTCTGGTACTATGGAGTTCTTATCACAGAGATATTAAATTGTTTGGTGCACTTTTCTCCCCCTCCCCCCTTCCCCAATCTCCATCCTCCTCCATCTCTACCATCCTTACTTGCGCTGTCAATCCTCATCTTTCTTTCTTTCTTACAATTCCGCAGCGATATATCGTTCTGGCTCTATGCCGATTAATATATATTACGAACTAATTTCCACGCACTAAATAACGACCGATTTCGAATTCTCACAAAAGCGATAAACAACTGCGACGATACCATTAAGGTCCGTTTTCCTTCCTTGTCTCTTCCGTCGTCAATTCAGTTTGTCGTTCTTGTTCCGTATCTTTTATATGCAAGCTGTATCTTATTATCTGTATTATACCTACGTATAAATATATATAATATAATCGAAAGCGTATGATTGTGGGAGCAAAATTCATAGATTTTCCAAAGATTCACACGGTCGATTTCGCCAAAGTTGATCAATCTGACTTTAGTGTGTTTAACATTGAGCTTCTCTATCTTTCTCTAGTATTAGACTGGAAGGTGGCAAAGGCGTAAATTGGACATGTGGTTGACAATTAATCGACTTTGGCAAAACTCGCCCCGGAATCTTTGAAAATTTATCTAAATTTTCTGACAAATTGTCGACGAATAAAAATTCGCCCGTCCGATCCAAACGTTTGATACGAGAGATTCCAGTGGCATAGTCGTCGAGCAAATAATAATCTGTTACATTAAATACAATATGATGTCAGATGTAACATATTTATTCCAAGTGCAGCACAAATTAGTTTTTGATAAAAGTTATGATTTAAAAAATAAAATTCTTAATTTTCTGAACTTGAGGAGAGTTATTATAAAAGTTGTTAAATGTCTGAAATCCTTAATAAGTTAAATTTTTTTTCTTACTTTGGGATTTCAAATTAAGACAGGCACATAGGCACGTCTATCGCGTGTGTTACTTTTATAAAATTATAGCAAACTGCCGAGAATAATATATGCGCTAAAAAATACATGATCTGTTTTAAATTTGTCATCTTTTACACAATTGGCAAATATTCAAACAGTGACGATGATATTGACACCGGCAACTCCCCGTTAAATCGAATCGTGACACTAACGAGGTAAACTGACGTCAGTCTTGTTAAGGCTGGCAAGAGATTAGATGTTCGGCCTTCGAGCGTGCATCCGACACAGCGAAGGGCGAGTCGATCGGCATGAGTTAGACAACTACACATGACAAATACACGACGTCGAAAGTTATACCCAAAAGCGGGCGTATAAATTATTTAAAAAAAAAAAAAAAAACGGACATCGCTCGCGTGCAGCGATGAGGTAATACGTGCAAACGTCCGAGTTACAATTCCTTGCCTCGCTCTCCTCAACAAATGAACGTTCATACACTGAACGGTCAACACTTTCTTCCATATCATATTGCATTAATCGATAATTGCGTTAATGATGATCGATTGGTTGACCACGATATATTCGGCAGTTGTATGGCTAGCGATAATCATCTCACAAAGTTGGCCGGCCATTTAAATATAGCTTTAATCATTTTGTACGTTGATTACTGACCGCTAAATATTGCTGGCAATAGCTGCCGTACAATGTAAATTTACAGTAGCCAAATACCACAAATATATCTAACATATTTCTCTTATACTTGAACAAACCACCTTTTTACCACAGGCACATTCTCTCTTTCAGGAATACTAAAAATTGTGCATCAGATGCTTGTGGTACTCTACTGTGGCCGCTCTATTACGAATCGCACAATGTTAAAAAGACGTAACCCCTCACATCATAAATCTACCATATACTTGAAATATAGACAACATGTACATAAAATAAATAAAAAATATAAATAATATATTTTTAATAGCATATTTAAATTAAACGCAACATAAAATTTTCAAGAAAACTTTTAAAGAAGTGAAATACGTATGTGTATTCGTGTATAACGTTCTAAAATTAACATACAGATTTTTCCATCAAAAAAATTCTCCGTTTTTAATATAAGCTTTCCTTTTTTTCCAAACATTATTTACATTTTTATCAAAAAAATTTGGTTTAACGAGATTACGTTTTTTTAATAGCTATAGTAATTGCGTACGCGCGACTACCTCATGATGCACGCTCACGATCTATGCGATCTTTTCGCGATCGAGGAATATATCCAGTCTCTCTCTACATCTCTCACGCATCTAACATACATATGTAACGTTAAAGCCTCAAAAGACTAAGAGGCTATCGAACAAGATCGAAAAGTTGCGAGTGTTGTTGCCCGTGAGCCGTTAGGAAAATACACGCAGTCCGTGGATGGATTGCATTAATCGTTATTAAATGTCATTAAGTAACAAACGCGGCTTCGATCGCCGAGCTAACTTGACGCGATCGGCTTTTTCTCAGATCATGCTGATTGCGAATGGAAAGTTAAGCAAGGCCAACGAGCTACAATTTACTGGTTACGTTCAGGATTTATCCAAGAGGCACGTGAGCATCTCCTCTTCCGTCCGATTTCGAAAACGAAACGCCCGCGCCGCCGTGCTTGTCGAACGCAGTTTCGCATCGCGGTTGACGAGTTAAAAGTCCGTTACTCGTTACACACTTTGCGATTATTATTTAACGTTGGAAAACCAGCAAAACTCGCGATGACTTTAAGTTCTCCTTTCTCTCAAATTCGCGCTACACTAGCCAAAGGAACAAATCGATTCTTTTCAGCTCTTGATCTCGGTATTACCAAAGTGGGATACCTTCCGGGGGATCCTTTCTTCCAGTTTCTAAAGTTCGCGATCTTCGCGAAGCTTTGCTGGCGGTTTCGGCACGTTCACTATGAAGCTCGCGCAAACTGTATGACAGAATTTTGTCTCTGTGAGGTCGCAATTAGGCCGCCACTACCACCGCCGCTTCTTCTGTATTCGCTCTCCATAGACTGAAGAATCATCTTGCTGCGTTTCCTGGGCGGCAAGATCAGCGTCTCCCGCGGTGGTATCGCTAGATCCAGGGCCAGATCAGGCGACGACGCCGGGCTCTCGGGATTGCTGCACGGTGGCGTGAGCAATGGATCCCGATCAACTTTGACGATCCCGGCGCTGTATTCTTGCCTCTGACGTTCTTCCTCGACCGCCTCTAGGGCGGCCTCGACTCTTCGACGCGCGTCATTACCCGGCAGATTTAGGAGAGACGAACAGTCGGTGGCATCGAGATCGACGTCGCTGCTGGTGGTCAAACTGAAGCTGCCGTACGCTGGCTCAGGATAGAAAAATACATGATGGGCCACTGGTTCCAGCGGCGCGCTCACCACCACGCTCGCTTGAAAGCGCTTCTCGTCGATGTCAGCGAGGACGGGTTCCGCTGTGTTCGACGGTGTCATTAATGGCTGGGAATACTGCTGCTCCTTGTTGCCGGAATAGAGATAGTACGCAAGGTCGCGTTGAACGACGTAAGCGTTCGATGTCGAATCCGGATAGGGTTCTTCAGTCTTCAGGTTCTCCTTGTTGTCGACAGCGATCCCCGGTAAATTTGGACTTGCCAGGATCGCGACCGGACCAAGATTGCCGCCGCTACCGCTGCTTCCGCTGCCGCTGCCACTGCCGCTGCCGCCGATACCCTGAGAAATTTCGACATCCGGTTCGATCGGCGAACCGATCGCCGCAGGCGAGGAGATGCCGCTGTCGATGACAGTGGAGGTAACGGATGCCGGTGACTCCGGGTGCTTCTTGATATGCAGCTCCATCGTTTTCTTGGAGCCGAAGGTCTCGTTGCAGATCGTGCACTTGTACACCTTCTCGCCGTAGTGCGACACCTGGTGCAGCTTGAGCACGTGGTTGTAGCCGAACGCCTTGCGACAGATGTCACAGGTGTAGGGCTTCTCGCCGGTGTGGGTGCGCGTATGTACCTTCAATTGTTTGGAACAGGTGAAGCCCTTCTTGCATGACTTGCACACGTACGGCTTCTCGCCGGTGTGCGTGCGCATGTGTATCACCAGCTGGCCGCTCTGTATGAACGTCTTGGCGCATACGGTGCACTTGTGTGGCCGTTCACCGGTGTGGATGCGCATGTGACGGTGCAGCTTGCCGCTGTGCTCGAACGCGCGTCCGCACACATCGCACTTGTACGGCCGTTCCTTCGTGTGGATGCGCCGGTGCACGCTGAGGTTTTCCTTCACCGAGAACGACTTATTGCAGTACTCGCACTGGTACGGTTTCTCACCAGTGTGAGTGCGATAGTGACGCGTCAGTCGCGCCGGCACCGCGAACGTCTTGTTGCAGATGTTGCAGCGATACGGGTCCTCGCCGTCCTTGCCGTGCAACCTTAGGTGACTTTGATACACGTTCTTCTGGGCGAAGCTCTTCTGACAGAGTAGACACTGGTATTTCCCGACCTCCGCCGTCGTTGGACTGGCCGGACCCACGCCTTCGACCCCGCTGCATCCTGGCGTAGCCGCGAATATTGTGAGATCTGGGCTGCACACCAAGCTCTTCACCGAGCTCATCGTCTCTAAGCCGGCCGCAGCCATCCCGCTACCCGGCGCCGACATCGACATCGCTGGATTCGGCGGCACGGACTCCGTCTGATAATAGCCCAACATCAAGGACGGCAGACTAAAACGAAAACATTTGGAGGAGCCCGATTAGTTGAATTAATCTCTATCTTTTATTTTCGCATGTAAATAATTTGACAATACGAAATCATAGTTTAGCCGCTCAGATTTGCCGTACTCGCGAGACTCTCCGGTTTTACGGTGTGTACGGTGTAAAATACGATCGTGCAGCTTCCGTAGGTTCTTGATTACGCTTAAACTAAGACAGCCAAGGCTGTCGAAAAACAAATCTTACCAAGTATCTGCTACACATTTTTTTGTCGGCAAAAAAAACTACAAATTTGATGTCGGTTTTAATATATCACATGATGTCGGCAGAACACCAACAAAAGTATAACAGTCTGCTAACATAATCAGACAGCAGATTGGCGACAAAAATCAAGCAGAGCCTGCAGGAACCGCCCAAGCTCTGCGTGAGTTCTACTTACTGCTAATCTGCTGTCCGGATTATGTCAGCAGACTCTGCTGGCAGCACACGAGCTGAAAGTGGATGCAGTTGATATCAGTCTGGCGGATATGTTTGATCAAATCTATTACCAATCTGCCGACATACTACTATTATTTTGCTTACTGAAAATATTACACGGTTAAGTATTTTGTTGAATTTTTCAAACTACGTGCTAAAATCGACAAGCTGTGCAAACTCGCATACAATTCTTAAACGAGCAGATTCTTGCCACAAGTTCATAATACCGTTATGATATTGTACGTGTGACATGTTATGGTAACAATAAATTGCGCTACTATTAATGTTGCGCACGTCTGATTGTACGCAAACGAAATCTTAACTGCATCATTGTTTACGGACTAAAAAAGTACCAATAATAATTGCAGAACCCGTTATCGCTTTTAGAATATTCCGGCGATAAGATAGCTCGTAATAAGTGTTAAAACAAAAGAGAATGTACGATTGCACATGGCTGCTCGTTAGCAGACAATTTACCGTAAATTCATCATGAATATAATACGATATCTTGTCGCGCTTGTCAAGGAAACTATAGACAAATATGAAAAGAAAAAGAGGAAATATGAACCGTGCAAGTTGAGCTAAAACGAGCAGGCCTTATATAACCGCGCGCATTGTAACAAAATTACGATATTCGAATACTGGCACTATATTTACATGTTTGTTGCTTTATCATCCGAAAGCCGATGCCTTTCGACTTGGATTTATGCCGTTCGTTCATGAAATTTTTGTCCAAACTAGGAAACAGACCCGAGATACCGCAATAGCAATTATAACAGCCTTGTGCAAATTTGAATTTTAGGTAAAAATAGGCAGTATTAGTGAACAAGTTGTAAATAAGCGGACGGAGGATAGTCTTATCTTTTAAATTATACGAATCGTCGAACCGCGTGCACGGCGCTAAGCGGCTGCACGCGCGCGGCGCTATCGTCCGACGACGGTCGTGGGAGGCTGCGGGCGTGGTTGGCGGCCCGTGCTGCGTGCTGCAAGCGTATTGCGCGCCCGCTTGCCCCCCGTCGCTTGCCTACCGCCGGCCGTGGCGGCTCGTCTTCGCACGCCGTGGCCGCCGAAACCCGCGCGGCCGCCTCCACGTGTACGTCGTCGTGTACGAGTCGCATTTTTTTATAGCGATCACCGACCTCGTCCAACTCGGCGCGCAGTAAGGACGTCGAGAGTTACATCACAAGAGGAGCACGCGGCGGCACACGTCTGACGATAATCGCGCGCGATGTTTTTTCTTTCGTTTTTTTTTCCCTCCCATTCGCTCAGCCCTCTTTTCATCCCTATGGTCCTTCTTTTCCTCCTCCACCTCCACCTCCTCCTCCCCCTCCATCTCCTTCTAATTCTCTCTATCCTCCCTCCTTCCTGCACCACCCATTTGTACAGAGACCGTTCTTCTTCTTCGTGGTCTTCGTGGAGCTCGGACTGATCGGCCGACCCACGACGTGTATCGCAACGCGTAAAAAGGATACGCAAAAATCGTATTGATCCACGGAAACATCCCCCGTACTGAAGGAAAATCTCACCCTACGGCCAACCGTCACTGCTCACGCCCGGAAGACACTTTCGTGCCGAATTTCGTGGAACCGCGCGTCGCCACTCTTTCTCTTCGTGACTCGAATAACCTCGCGATGACTTCTGATCGCTCTTTATGAAAATTGGCCTAACTGCGTAAGAGTAATTAACTGTAGTTTTTCGATTAACTAACAATTGATTTCCGGAGAACGTGTCGATGTTTTATTGCGATTTTTTAAATCGCGATATTATCATTACTTATAACTGTTAGTTTTTACTTTCCTACTTCTTATTTGATTTATTTAACGACTTTCTGTTAATTTTGCAAATCTGCAATTATGCATTTTATATTATTATAATAAATCGTAAAATGTGTTTGAAAATTAAAAAAAATGCGTATAAGGCTCGCGAACTGTAATAAGTAGCGATTAAATGTTAAATGTCACATATACGATCACTAGCACAAGTATAATAAAAAGAAAAGACTTTTATACAAGTATTTTTCTCGTGAATATACATTATATCGATATATATATATATATATATATATATATATATATATATATATATATATATATACAAACCTTCTATTACAAAATGCGTTGACGTTGATATTATCTTTGTTCTAACAATAAGAATATTCTAAGAATAAAGAAATTTGAGCTCTAATTTTAATAATAATCTGATAATACAATTTTAAAATATAATAAAGTACATTTTTTAAAATAAATTTACTGATAACTATTTGTTATGTAAGAAAATGTTCCTATTAACATGCATGTACACAAGAAGGAAAAAGAAACAAGGTCTATCAGCAACCAGAATATGATGACGCGCGATTCTGGTTTAAAAAGCTGATGACAGTTGGTTCCTCTCCTCGCGCCTTCTCCGACGTGTTTTCTCTCTACGTCGCGAGAAAGTGACTTCGGAGTACAAGTACACACCATCCGTTTAATGCCCAAAATCAAAGTGGCAGACACTCACTCTAGTCTAGAACAGTTAGAACCGTAGATACGATATGTCAAAAGCGCTTCTCGCTTCGCTCAATTTAATGGCAACTTTTTTATTATGTGCGTATGCTCAAATCTACAAGATCCACAAGAAAACAAGAGATTGCAAGTCCGAGTATCTACGGATAAAGATGTATAAAAATAAAAGACGGCAGTCGAGAGAGAGAACTCTTAAAATTACGTGAAAAAAGAATTTGAAGGATCCGAAGACATCAGTTTTCACGAATCGGGGCTCGCGATGTCACTTCCAAACGAACAGTTAGGAAAGAGGACGAAATAAATAAATAAAAAAAAGAGACGGATTAAATGTCCCGATAGAGGAGAGGAGCACCCACCTACACCGCCACGTTACACCCTAGTGTAATCCAAAATCTGGGCGCTGGTCGTCATCGTCCTTCGTTTCGGCGACATCCGGAAGAGTCTGCGACAGCGCCAACAACGAGTAGACTCGCAGAATCCCGATTTTGATCCAACCAGTCGGCGAGGGATCCGCGAAGCCGAAAATCGAGGAACTTGCACTCGAGAGATCGCGCAAAACTCGGAAAGAAAGGGAATCGCTTCTCTTCTTCACGTAAAATACGAAGCCAAGACGAAAAAGCGAAAGACCCGCCGCCACGGGGCCGGCCAATCGTACTGTACAATGTTTACCTCCTCGCCGTCCTCGGCCGCACCGAGCGATCACGGCCGAGGCGCACACGCACGAGCGCGCGATCCGCGTTCCCCATCCCCACCGCTCTCCTCGTCGCATCACCCTTTTCAGCCCTCCCCTCACCCCGTCGTCGCGCTATCGCCCGCTCGCCTCATCCGCCCCACCTATCCCCGCGCCGCGCCGCTGGCTCTCGGTCTTCGCGAACCGACGCGGCGGACGGCGGCGACCTACAATTTGGGGCGGCTGGCTGAGTGCCGCTCGGCAGCACGTGGAGGCTGCCGGCGTGGTCGGCGCGACCTGCCTCGCGCGTGCAATTCGCCACGACGATGGGGCGCGCGGCGAGGGGCGCAGGGGGTGGGGCGCGGCGCGGCGCGGCGCGGCGAGGCGGACAACGGTGAGCGGTGAGCGGTGCCGCGAGAGAGTGCACAGGCGCGTAACCGGCGTTCGCGATGCCCTCACCACTTCCCGACGTCGATTATTTTTTCACATTCGCTATATTTCTTACATCAGTCATAATATTTTCTTCTACCTGTAATATGCAAATGTGTAATTGATTGTCTTGACTCGACTTGAGTGATTAACGTTAACTTTTCGAAATATCTTTAATACGACGTCCTAGAATCTAGAATCCTTCATTGAGGATATATATCCGTTTTCGTCATTTTCAATTAACGGAGAAATATCGCAAAACAGACATCGCAATACTGACATATTTCATGTTGCATAATCCAAGAATTTGTTATCGCTTCGCATTATTACGCTACTATATATTGTTGTTCCCAACGGACTTAATCGTCTTAATCAGTAGCGCGCTTGTTACGCGTAGTAAAGCGTAGTTGCTGTTCATATATGCAAACAAGACCACACTCTTATCAATGATTCGTGTTGATCCGTTCGTGTACGGCGCCTCACCGACCGCGATCGGCGGCTTTATTTCCAAGTTTAGGCGATAAAATAAAGCTTATTACTCTCGCTAATCAATTGACGTATTATTGTTATAAACGGCAATCACGTCACTCTTGTGCGAAAATAATCTCTGTTTAGCTCGTCAAGACCAATATCGATCGTAAAATACGAGACAACGGAGTTGGATGATGGCCAGACATCAATTAGATGTTTAAACTGTAATAAAAATTTAGCATTTTGATTAATATAATAATAAAGTGTGCAAAAAGCATGCCATCTCTTTGTAGATAACGCGGGACAAGTGACGATTTTTTAAGTATATAAAAATGTATAGCTTAAAATGTTACATTAAAAATAATCCAATTTTTAATTCTCCATAAAAAAGATTAAGCTCGGCTATATTCGAGACACGAGACACATCAGAAAAGATATTACAATTTACATGTACTACGAGATGCACTTAAAATTAATACAAGATGCTCCGTGCTCCGTGCGATGTTGTCTGGAGAAATGCCCCTACACGCGATACGCCATTGTCTGAGAAGCGAGAAAGGGAAAGAAAAGGTGGAAAGGAAGAAAGAGAGTACATGAGATTGAAGAACGAGGACAACGAAAGGGATAAAGGGTGGCGGAAAGAGGAAGCGAGAGGGATTGCGAAGGGAAGCGACGCAAAGGGTGCAAAGGACGCGGTGACCTGCGGACTCTTCGCACGCGTGCAGTCACGGATTCACTGCCACACGTTCGCCGCCCGCGCCCGCGCCCGCGCTCGAATCGCGAATCTAACCCCTGCGTGCCAGCGTCGCGTTAAGCGCACCCGCGACCCTATAACTTTACCAAATCCCAAATCCCATAAACACGAAGGGCTTTCCTAATATCGGTCTTCCCTAACTTTCGCTAGAGCTCTTTCACGAACTATTTAGCGAGGATAGAACCGCGATCTCTCTTCCCTTTATCGGTATTCCGCACGTTCAGCTCCGTATAAGGGAGCGATATTTTGATTATAATCACGATATTGTTTAGTAGAGCGTATATCTAGACTTTTCGTTACACCATATGTTTACATGTACGACGCGCAATTTTAGCATTTTTTCTTTCACAAAATTATACTTGCTTATAAAAGCAAAAGCTATATATATATATATATATGTGATTTTAACTAATATTATTTTTTGGCGTATATATCAATCTACCTGTAGTTTAATTGTTTTTTTTATTTTGTATCTGACAAGATTTGACTTGAACATTAGAATAATAAATTATAATATTTTTAACATGCGACAATTTTGTTGCTCGCGCCCTTTTTAATATGATTCACAAGTAAAGCGTATTATTTACGAGTTTAGATTTAATTAAAAAATATATTGAATAATGAATAATTTTTGAAAGATGAAAAGTTTTTTCTTTTAAAAGATAAAAAAAAATTATAAGTTATTCTTGAGAATAAATTCCTATAGGAAAATAACGTCTCACGTGTGTTGAAGAATGACTGTAATAGAGTTAATCATTTGAGGATTTGAGAAAATAAGTAAAATTGTGCTCATGGCAAGGTAAATATTTCGATACGATACTGCACAGTACGCGTCCTGCTCGTCATTGATGGCTGCGCGCGCGTGTGTACGTGCGTCTGTATTCTGTATGTACATGCATGCGTACGTAACGACTGATAGGGTCGCGTCTGTCTTTCGCTTTCACCGCGCTCTGCCTTGTCTTTCCTTCTTCGCAAACTCGGATAGCGCATGATCCACGTGGTTGCCACTACATTTATCAGAGCGGCGCGGCAGGGTGGCAAACGGGACAAAGATCGAAAAAGACTACACCCATATTATATTGAAAGAATGAAGAAACGCGATATCTGATTAAATTCTTTGCTTTATATTTTTCGACATCAATCCTCGGTCTCAGGCATCACCGTGCTACTTAGAGCAATTCAAATTCTTTTTTCTTGTTAATTAATGAGAATCTCGGGGCGGCACAGATCTTGGAGTGTTTCTAGATTCGAGGAATAGCAATCAATAGATAGCTTACACATAATTTAAAATGGATCACAATAATAATAATAATAATAAATAGGTAGAAAGTAGCATGATTCTTTATTAAATTTTGAACAAATTTTATTTTATTAGAATTTAAATTCGAGCATTAGTTGAAATTTAAAAATTTTTAAAGCATAGAACATTCTAATAGACTACAAAAGACTTAAGAATTTGAAATATTTAATACCGATTAAATCAAAATTAACTTATAATTCAAAGGTCATACCAAGTACTAGAAAACTCCGGGATACGTTGAGCTGTAAGAGTTCTAAAATGCCAACAATATAAGCGCCATATGCATTGTGGATTATATTCGATGCAATGATGCCCTGAATCTGACGATTTCTTTTTTCTCTTTTTTCGTCGCTTTCACCGCCCAATCAGTCGATCGTAGAAAGTTCAAGAACGCTGTGCGTCATAGGCGCATTTGGGTTCGTATAAGTATTTAAATCATCATCATTAATCATCATTAAACGCACGTTTTTAAACCTACAAAAAAATGTTCTAGTAAACATTATGATAAAGTTTCTCTTATCCTAAGATCTATTGATATTATAACAAAAATTGCGAGATACTTTTATACAAAAAATTGTACGCAGGTTTTATATTTTACATTATATATTTTTGTAAAAAATAATGTGTTTTATATTTTACAAGAGACTATATTGCATTGTTTGACTTATTTTTATGTGTAATTTATAGATATGGAGATGGATAAAATTTCTTTCAAATAAAAATGAAATTTTATGATCTAACAAGAAAACATGAGCAAATGACCTCCCACAATTTCAATGAACTTACAATGTGTTATAGATCAAAATAAGAGAGACATGTTTTTTTCTATAATTAAGTTGTCTTATGAAAAACAGACTATTGAAAAAGTCGATTTCTAAACATATATCGTGAGAACAATATAAGAGTTACGAGAATTACGAAAAAATATTTTGGCCAAAAGTTTGTTTAGTTTCAAAAGCACGAAAACAGCATACTTAAAAATATTGTACTTTTTAAAATAGCCTGACATCCTATTGTTTTTAAAAAATTTAGAACTTTTTATGTAATTAATTTTGTCTTTAAATGAGCTTTAATCTTATTATTAAAAAATCTTTTATTTCTCAAAAATAGTAATGGCATAGGCTACTTTGAAAAATATAACATTTTGGAAAAATTTAAATACACCTTTAATAAATGCCTTTAAAACTATTAAATGTATGTTTAACAATAAGACATTTCATATCTCTTACACTGTTTTATATTCTTTATATATACTAATAGATACGTACATTACCATTTTTTTATTATATATGTATATCTGATATACGCTCTTAAAAATATAAAATAGGATTTTTTTCAAAGGGTTTTTACCCCCTTAACCCCTTGGCTATTAAGCGAAAAAAATGCTTTCTGGTGGGTTTTTTTGTGTCGCTGAATTTAAAACTGAATCAAAATTTTAAATGATGGAAAAGTTTATAAAAATTCTTACAAATTAATTTTTATGTAAACCGAGTATTTAAAAAATTTTTTTGCCGTCATATTAAATTCGTCATTAAAATAAACCAATTTTAATTTTAAAAATAGAATCAGCGACTTTAAAAAAACCTTCAAAACTTTTTATGCAATTAACCATATTTAAATTTTTTGTTCATTATATTGAATTTGCCGTTTTGAATTCTTGAATTTTTATTTTGAATTTGAAATCAGCGGTTTCAAAAAACTTTTAAATATAAATTATTATGCAAATTGAACAATTTTTTGCACTTTTGGTCTATTTTGAATTTCGCAATTTTGTTTCAGATTTGAGTTCAGCGACCTCAAATACATATATAAAGAGAGAGATATAGGACCCTGTTCTAATTGCTCCTTTAAAAATAACTTTTCTTGAATGTGCGGATTTTTCCATGAACAGTCCTGGCTAGTTTATTTTTTGCCGATATTTCCGTCATTGACAGTCAAGGGGTTAACATACGTAAAAGCATTCGAAGAATGTATCTCATAGAAATTCGATCTACAACATACATATTCATCAAAATCAGAGAGTAACCCTTACATAATACATACGTAAATGCAAATATCTGAATTATAATATAAAAGTTTACGCAATTATTTCTACTTTATTTCTTACCATAATCGTGTACTCGTGACGCTCTGCTGATTCTTATATGAAATATATGATAGTGATAAGATGAAGTTTTATCTGATTATGTTTATGTGTGCACATAAAATTGATCGATTATTGTTGTATAATAAAATTGATATATAATATTGTTGTGTATGTGTGTGTTGTAAATTTTTACGTGGTCGTAGTAAGATTTACAATACCTACATGTCAAAAATTACAATATTTGATTGATAATATATATTTATGGAAAACTTTTGTTTTTAAGAGAAATCGTCTGATTGTTTTTTTTAAATAAATACAATAATCAATAGTAAATTTATAATAGCGATAGGTATTGTAATCTTTAATAATACAAGTAAAAATTAATAAAAAGTATGTGTAAGTAACATATCAGTTTTTATATCAATTTCATAAATCTTATAAATGTCGTTACATTTTAGCTTAATTTATAAGAAGATGTAAAGAGAAATATATTTTTTTATGTAATCTGTATTACAATTATTTTTCCCCGTAGCATCACGAAAAAGTCTTTAATTAATATTAATTACGTAAAATATGTTGATTAATCATTATCTTCTGTTAATATTCTAGAATTAACACAATTACTATTCTTAAAAATTATTTGTAATACTACATTCTAAGTAATGCTGTATATGTGAATATATTTTTCAATTCAATTTTACATTACGTGTCTTTAAAATGATATAATTAGATAAAAAATTCATCTTATCACTATCATGTATTTCATGTGAGAGCGTCACAAATACATGATTATGGCAAGAAACGAGTAAAAATAATTGCATAAGCTCTTATGTTATAATTCAAACTGTTTTCTTTGACTTTGGATACTCTTGCGAGTATATACGGGATGAGAAACCGATGTAACACTTTGATACAAAGAATTAAAACGGCCCTCGATGAAGAGTTGTGTTGATTGTCTGAAAGCACGCGTGGCACGTATCAATATTAGATAACGAACGTTCTGCGTTTTCATCAGACTAGCGACCTTGAATGGACGCAATAAGACACGTGTTGACTGCCGAAATGCGCAGCGATTAATATGTTATGCGTACATCAAAAATGAGTAGAAAACATGTAAAATTCACTTAGGGACGATTGTTCCAACCGGTAAACTAACTAATAGTTAAATCATAAATATTTTTTTCTTTTTCCTTCAAATTAGAGAAAGATAGACATATGATTTAACTATTAGTTAGTTCACCAATAGGTTGAAACAACCGGCTCTTAGAGACGTTCAGCATATTTATGTATGCACGTGCGCGTACATATACAATGTACAATTGCATATTTTCCCTTAAATTTTTCTTAAAATTAATTATTTTATGCATGGAAGCATTAAAATAAGATCATTAAAAATTAATATGTTACGAGATATCTATTTTTTAGAGGAAGATGGAAAAATTCGAACCACCCTAAGCTTTTTTCAAGATAACTTGAAAACTATTAAAGATAACAAACTTTGTTTTTGCTGAGTTATAATGCCAAATGTTTGTTACAACGTGCTCCTAACAAATTTTGTTTATTTATAGTAAGTTTAATATTATAACAAATTTTTTGAAGGTAGATTTTTTTGTAGAGTGATTTTAACCATGTTGGACAAGGTGATACACTTTATTAATCTCTGCAACATATTTATTATATTCTAATTTACTACAAACTCTAATTTTTGTGCGCTTTGTAACAATGTCATACAAATATATATATCATGTTTAAAACTTTTACTCACGATAATATATGTATACTTTTATAATGTATACTCATCATAATATTATTACTTCTAAAAGAAACAATAAAATTTAAAATGCAATATTTTTCAAAAGTATTATACAAACTGTCTCAAAATTATCCGATATTGCTATTTTTACCTTTATATCATCGTACACCATATGACACTTGCTAAATAAACTGTATATTAAATTTCTTTAAGAAAATATTTTTTTAAAGATAAAAAAGTGCTAAGTTTATACGCAAAAATATTATTATACAGAACAATGCTTTTTTAATGCATTAAGAAGTTTAAAAACATTATGACTAAATAAATATTATTTATATAACATATTATGATTATTATTATTTCGCGCGCGCGCGTGTTTGTGTGTGTGTACATTTATACATTACTGTGACTGACCTTTTTGAGATATTATATGTAAACCTAAACGAGATGCAGTTAACCAATAATCAACTTAGCGCTTTCTCATCATACAGAAAATGTTTTCTCGCTTTGTTTGCATGAATCCTTAGCTTTTTATAATTATTAACATAAAAACAACCAATATTAATTGCAAGTTTCTTTAGGGTCATTTATGTACGAAATTTGTAATCATATTTTTTTCTGACGATGATATTGTTTTTTGAATAAAAATTTCACAATTTTTATTTAAGTAGTATCATTAGGATATTACAATGAAAAGTACTCCCAAGCTGTATGTACAGAAGGCGTCATTAATGCCTTCTTAGCTGTGTTCTTGGGATTTCTATAGTGCACGTTACATGTACTATGCTTCAGGTGGAAGGCATTAATGACGCCTTCTGTATACTATCTCGCGTAAAGATACACTATTTGTCTCGTCGTTGCATGTGAACTTGGTGCAAAACACAACGATATACCTTAAATATTTTTAATTATAAAATTAAAGCTTTACTCCTTCTTCTCCGTCCATACATGTCAGCATATTTATACACTGATCAAAAAAGTTATCGCAACAATCAATTCATAAAATTTCGCGTAATTCCAAATAAGCGTATCTTCGCGAAAAATTGTCGTATTTAAAAGAATTTTTTTTTTATTTTAAAGAGTAAAGTCCCTTCTTTAAGGAACTGTCGTTAGATTTTGATTTTATCCTCCTTTACCATCTCTTTAAAAGTAAGGACGTTTTTTCTCCAAAAAATTGCAGTTTGACGAACTCCACGGGAATAAATTTTTTTCGCAAATATCATGATAAAACATTAATAACCATCCTAAAATATAGACTTTTCCTTGCATATTAAAAAGATTGAGGTCCGTACAATTTTTTTTTCGCGGAGTTACGGAGTGTATTAAAGTTACTTATGCATTTTTGTTTTATGTAAGTTACCGCCAACTTTAATACACCGTAACTCCGCGAAAAAAATCGTACGGACCTCAATTTTTTTTAATTTGGAAGAAATAGTTCATATTTTACGATAATTATCATGATATTTGTGAAAAAATGTTATTCCACTCCGTATAGAGTTCGTCAAACTATGCAATTTTTTGGAGAAAACACACGTCTTTACTTTTGAAGAGATGGCAAGAGGATAAAATCAAAATCTAACAAAAGTTCTTTAAAAAAGAGAGTTTACCCTTTATAAAATAAAAAAATTTTTTTTTTTAAATATGACAATTTTTCGCGGAGATAGGTATGCTTATTTAAAATTACGCAAAATTTATATATGAATTGAGTGTTGCGATAATTTTTTTGACTAATGTATAGATATTAATATATATAATTTTATATTTGATATATATCTATATGTACGGACATCGTATATAGTGTAAAGGTACGATGATACATTCGTAATACATTCGCGATTGCCCGAAAAGGTCTATTGTGAGTACTATAAGTCTTCATTACGAAATTTGCTTCCTTCGCTTAAAATAGCCCCGATGAACATCGTCGTGTTTACGCTATCTAAGGCTAGAGCGATAACGCGATGTCGTAACAGGCAGCATTGACGCAATTTCAGGTAGCTTGTTTTCGTTTGTTAATTAAAATGTTCAGCAATTGAGAGCTAATGAGAGTAATGCTATATAGTTAATCGAATCGTGAAATATATTACGCAAATGATTTTTAAACAGACTAATAATATATTCTCTAATTTTGCACCTAATTGTTGATAATAATATTTAATTGCGAAAATAAATCAATGACATTTTGATGGGATTTATTACGAAATAATATGAAAACATCAAAATTAACATCGATTAAATAGGTACAAAGCAAAAGCAAAAGATAAGAGCTCGTTTGCGTTTTATATCCCCCGATATTAAACTCGCTTTCTCATGGACATATATGTTTGATATTCTCTCGTAATTCTCATTCCATTACGTATATCATATTGACAACATATTACAGCTTTGTCAATCATATTTTTTCCCTTCTATTTCCTCTCGCTCCTCTACTATCTTCTTTCGAGGGTTGTATAATGTGTGTGGGGTATGTACGCGCGCTACATCGTGTAATATCCCGAAAGCATTTCGTCCAAATTGAAGCTTCTGGACCGGTCTGCGAACGCCAACTTCGCAAGAATTCCACGGTTACGCAGGACGACGCACGGAGAGCGGGTCGAGTTTGCGGCACGGCTCGCGCGATTTGGCGTGTCGTGGTCATGCCGCACACTATGCGGCAAGTGCTGTGACGAAGGGTCGGGGCGGTCGGGCCTGCCAGCTCGCACCGACTCGTTCTGACTCACTCGCGATATTACTCGAGAGAGAAAGAGAAAGAGAGAGAGAGAGAGAGAGAGAGAGAGAGAGAGAGAGAGAGTAGAGGGGGTGGAGGGGGAGGAAGAGGAGAGGAAGGGAGAGAGAAAGAGAAAGAAGGAGAGAACCGGAGTACGGAGAGCAATGACCTAGTGCGCGCGATGCACGTGTTCGGGTAGAAACCACGACGACTGCCTCACGACGGGGCATTGGACGCCACGTGCGGTCTGTGGCGGAAGGTGGGAGAAGGGCAAACCGCCGGTTCCGCGAGAGGATCGCGGGAAGGAGGGTGTATGGTTGTACCGGAGGTGCGCGGGGAAAGGAATGTGACGACAGTGGCACGCTCGCTTGTGTTCACGCACACAACGACCAACGGCTTGGTGCGATAGGAGCCCCTCGTCGATACGCCCTCGTTGATTCGGATAATGGAGATAGCTCGGTAAAACCCCGGCGTTTCAGCGCTGGGCGCATGCGGGCGAAGCTGCGAATATATACGTTGCTCCAGGGGCGAATCGCGTAAAATCAGGATCGTAAATCGGGAATACTTTGGGAAGTTCCTAATATGTTGGATATACATATGAGTTGTGAATGGAACCATTTATGACGATATTCTTTGACAGTATTGGCGCCATAAGATTTTTTGACAGAATTGCCTCTATGGATTTCACAGTGATAATTTAAAATGCTCTATTTATTTTTATATTTGCTATGTTATAATTATAATTATTTAAAAATTAATAAATGTTCCACTGACACAACAACAGATTCGAAAAGTTCGAAAACTCTAAACTATATCTTTTAGGTAGAGCTTTTTACGTTTTTACATAGAAGAAGGTGGAGTAATTCGAACCATCCTAAGCTTTTTTCAAGATATTTGAAAACTATTAAAGATAACTAAACTTTGTTTTCGTTGAGTTGTAACGTCAAATGTTTGTTACAACGTGTTCCTAACAAATTGTTTTGTTTCTTTATAGTAGTTTGGGGATCCTGCAGTGACTGGCGAACTTCCTCGATGTCGATAATGTCAACCTTTCTAATTTTGTTTTCCCTATATCTGTCTTTGTCTAACGAAATGACATCTGTCCTTTTTTCGCGTGCTCGCCATCTCTCGCAAGATCCAACAACTACTGTTGCTGCTCTTCTTGTCATTCTGCATCCGTATTTGCATTACTAAAATAATTTTTCGATGGATCTTTTTTTGTACGCATTGAATCTTACTTCTACTTGCACGATATCCCACACAGCACAGGATATCCTGAGGACATTTGTGCATCCGCTGGATATCCACCGGATATTGAATTATCCACTGGATATCCACCGGTTATTGAGATATCCCAAATGTCTGTGAGACGTCTCTCAGATAAAGTGTGCTGTGTGGGATTATTCCTACATGTTTTCCCAAGGGAGATGATAAACATTATGTATGTATAAACTGCAGAATTTTTGTTTTAAGCAAATATTGTCGTCAGGTGACAGCTGTATATGTGCCCAAATAAGTAACATTTTTAATTTTTTGGTGTTTTTGATATAAAATCGCGTTTGCTACCCTAGATTTTTGTGCGTACTTTAATTCTAGACCAAAAACTTGCAATTCTGTAAAGCCAATTCAAAGATCCATCGAAAAACGATAATGTCGGTAAATCATACGGCTGCAGGATCCCCTTAATGTGTTATAACAAATTTTTCGAAGGCAGATTTTTATAGGGTAATTTGAACCATGTTTAAGCAAGGTAATAAACTTTATTAATCTCTGCAACATATTTATTATATTCTAATTTACTACAAACTTTAATTTTTGTGCGCTTTGTAACAATGTCACACAAATATATGTAACATGTTTAAAACTTTTACTCACAATAATATATACTTATAATGTATACTCATCATAATATTATTATTCCTGAAAGAAAGAAACAATAGAATATAATATGCAATACTTTTCAAAAGTATTATACAGACTATCTCAAAATTATCCAATATCACTATATTTTTACCTTTATATATCGTACACAATTGCAATGTACACCATATGACGCTTGCTAAATAGACTACATTAAAGTTCTATCTTAGTTTTACATGCATGCAACAAAAAGCGACTAAGAAGCTACGAAGTAAATTAACTGCGAAATAAAAGTTTATAACGCTGGTAAGCGTTACTTATATACACATCACATAAAAGTGTATCGCTTACAGCGTAAGAGGTTTTAGTAAATAAAAGTGTATCGCATACAGCATAAGGTTAGTATATAATCAGTTTTAATTTTTAACTTTATGACACATTGTGCTATACGTTAGCTTAGGGGGCCAGCAGCTAATAATAATTCCACTGCTGTCCGCTAAGTTGTAACACTTAATAATCTAGATATCGTGGTAGTTCAAGTTGCCCACGTGGTTCACGTTACCTCAACTTTCTCTATATGAATGTACACGCGCGTTTGTGTTTGTGCATACGTGCGTGCATATATACATATCGCACATCGAGAAGAATACTGTCACAACTAAAAAAATTTCGATCTTAAGTCTATAAAATAAAGTACGCCTAAAATGTTACCTATATATACGTGCTATAATAGTGTCACAAGTCTATATACGAAATCCGCTGCACGGGGCAGAGAGAGAGAGAGAGAGAGAGAGAGAGAGAGAGAAGTATCGTTATTCATTTAAACTGATTATGTTGCGGTTTCCTGGATGAATAGTATCATAAGTGAATCACAGAATTGGCAAGTGAATCACAGCAGACTTCTTCAAGAAACAATATAAGTTTTATTGTATCAAAATATCGTAATTGTAATTGCGTTAGTTATCTCACAATTCAAAGAAATTAAATTAAATTAATTTTTTCTCTCTTCTAAAAATTGTGAAAATTTTGAGTTGTGACAGTATATTCTTAGATAGTAGTGTTTTAAAAGTATACAAAGTATACAAGTATAAAAAAGCAGTTTTAGGTTTTCCACTTTTTAAATTTGTCGATGAAATAGTTATTATTATCATATTTCATAATTATGATTATATTAAATATTTATGAATATATTAAAATATTTACAATTATAATATCTTAATTTAAATATTTGTATGTAATGTATACGCGCGTGTATATTATGTTCATATTATGTACATATATAAAAATAAATAATTTGTTCCGCCTGTTGGTCTAAAATTCAAATTTTGTAGATACTTGTCGCAAAAATTTATAATGGACGTAAATATTGTGTTATTTCCTACAGATTACTTCGTATGATACGGGCCTGCGTATTATCAAGAGACCTTGACTTCACAACACTAAGCGCGCGAGATGCGACGAAAATTTGGCGATCAATACCTATAGAACGGTCGCAAGCTCCAGCATAAGAGGTATAAGCAAATTGGATTACGGTAGGCTCGTTCATACCTCCCGGCACAGGCAGAAGGTTATATCCTTGTCTATAATTCAGGATAAACGAAGTTAGTTGATATCAATGTTTAATGAAATAAAAATAGCAAAAGTGCTTCGTGTAAATCGCATGTTTGCGTATTATCTATAACAAGCCGCTATTATGACATTGCAGACGTTACATTAAGTAAAACCATTGACCGCTTATATACGAGAAAAATCATAACAATCTTGCTAACATAAGCTCGAAGAACAATTACACAAAATTGAGAAAAAGATAAATACTTATTTATCATAATACAATAATATATTAAATTTCACGATGTTTATCCAATGCTATTAATCTGTAAGTATATAGTTTATAAAAAAGAACAAAGAAATTACAATAATAATTTTATCGTATATGTATTTTTACATTTAAAGTAAAATCCAACATTTCTATCTTCCCTAATGTTCGAGTTGCAAATTCCTACAAACACAATTACTATCAAAATATCAGATTTGGATAAACGTTCGGTTGAAACTTCAATTGTGATTTAAGCCAGCTTATAGGTATCGTGTGATTTCTATTTATATTTACGATCAATCTTCTGATATAAGAGAGATCCTGAAAAATCCTTTTTAATAGAAAACACGACATCTCAGGCTAGCTATAAGGGGCACTCTGTGTACTGGATGCCGTTCCTGGAGAACACGTGTGTCGTTTCGTTCGTACGATTCCCCCGAAACGGGGTTTACGTCGCTTTCAGCAGGGAAGCTGCGCGTTTGCATTGGGGATGGGACAGAGTAGACCGGAGACGCGGAGACTAATGCTACGCTTGGAGGGTAGAAGGTAGAAGGGGGAGACGAACCAGCTTGAACCGGCGCGGCAATGGAGGCGGTGGCAGCGGCGACAGCCGACAGCGCCGGCGGCGGCGGCATTGGATGGAGGGACGGAGTGGGAAAATGAAAAGGAGAAGTGAGGGGATAGGGAGAGGATCGAGCGAAAGAGCGGGTCTAAAACGATGTCGTACCTTGACCAATCTCAACGCGACTTGTTTTAAGCTATGCCAGAGAGCGAGCAAGAGACGGCGAGTACGGCGACCTTAGAAACGAGTTGCGTGATCGCGCTGGCCGCTGAAACCGAAACGGCTGCGGCGTGCTGGAGCGGGAGAAACGCGAACCCTCTCTCTCTCTCTCTCTCTCTCTCTCTCTCTTTCTTCCGATGGATGGACCATGGACCCTTGTTTTGCGCTTATTTGGGGCCAGGCAGGACTCATGTCCGCTGGGACTCACATTCGCGACTCGGATTCGGGCTAATGTCTTATAGATGTCGTGGATATTGCGAATGTAGATTTGATTAACCGATTTAAGAGAAATCGAAGTTGTGTACGCGTATATTATTTAGAGAGTTTCGCGGATTTTTGTCTGTTAGCTCACTGATACAAACATCGTGATGTCGAGTATTTTTATTAGCTTTGAATTAATGTAATAATATATTTTAGTGTTGGCGATAATCCATTCATGATAGACTAATTGTGTACGACTAAAAGAAAGGAAAACATTCGCCACGTGAGACAACTTTATTGATATAATTCGACGCAAAAACATGAACATATAGAAATGTAATCGCTATATAGAATAAATAAATGCAAATTAAATTATAGAGATATGCAAACTATTCGATTCGAATTCGAATTTTTATAATTTGAATACTATTCGGAAATTTATAAGCATCTCTAGATCGAATACGAATCATTATATACATATATAGGTACCTACAAAATGAGGAAAAAGTATCGGATCGATAAAATATCTTGAAAACAATGAATTTTAGAAGAAAATGTTTCAGACAAAAGTTGTTCAAATTATCTAGTAGAAAAAGATAATACAGTAAAAAATTAGAATTTCCATTAAAAAAAATTAAGTTAACTTGACTTTGGCAATGCTACTTATGGTCAACTAATACTGCCATTAAATGTATCTTTTTAAACCTTACGACTTTTGTCTGGAACATTTTTTTCTAAAATCCATTGTTCTTAAGATATTTTACTGGTCTGATACTTTTTCTCGTACTCTGCATGTATAATCGCCAATTTCATAAAATCATATTTCCCATTAATAAGCAAAACAGTACGGTCATGTTACCTAATAGATATATTCAGTGAGTGCATTCAACAGACAGTATTACAATCGCTCACTGAGCGGCTAAGTAGTAGTCCAAAAGTTTATTTCTAATTTTTTACACATGCTCTGTGATCCTATCAAATTGTAAATAAAAGTTTAAAAAAATAGTAACTGTATATTTTGTTATTTTAATTTCTATCTATGTAATTATAAATAATGTTATTGGATGCTACATTAGAGTATTTTAATAATCTATGATTTTTCGTCTAATTGTTTCAGTTACTACAACATTAAGTAAAGTATATTTTATTAGTTTTATATTAAATATTTAAATATGTTTTTTGCATTAAAAAGAATTTATATTATATATAATCAATACTACTTTTCCACAGAAAAATATTTTTTTATTATCTACGTGTTAAAATTCAATCTAATAATAATTATATTGTTAATTAAAAATCATATGTTAACAATTTAATTCAATTTCATTCGATTCGTTTCGATTCAGATGAAATTTTGTCGATTTGATTAAATTCGACATAAAAAATCTTTGATTCACACATCTCTACTAAATTATATGTATATTATACATTATACATGTATATAGTGTTACAACTTGGCAGACAACAATAGAATTTAGTTATAGCTGCTGGACCCTTAATCTAACGCGTACAAAGCGGCAGCGTAATACAAGGTGTCATTAGAACTAATACGTTAAATTGAAGATTTGGTGAGTATTGCTATACCTATCTGAAACTTCGAAACGCATTTTCTCGGAAATGATTGGGTCACAAGTAATTTAAAAAAAAACTAAGCGCGCCATTGTAAAAAGAATTAAAAGATCTTTAAAATAATGCGCTACTTGACCCCTGTTGCTATTTAAGATTTTTGAGAGGGTTGTTACCTCGCCTACCCCAAAGTAGATGAATTTGTGACAAAGCTCTCTCTCTCGAAAATTGATGCGTCTCGGCGTTTTTCAGGAAAATCATTATCGCAGACAGCACATATGTCTAAAAATAAAGACGTCGTAAAGACATTTTTATGGCGTCTTTTAGACATGCATGCTGTTTGCGTAATCTTTAAAATAATCCTGGTGGCATTCGTTGGGACCCTCTGTAAAAATATCGAGCATTTTTCAGTGCTCATTTCAAATTCTGGTTTTCATTGACATGTTCATCATTTGTAAGGACTTTTTATAATTTTTATTAATATTTTATCATTTTTATTAACTTTCCATAATTATATTGCGCAATTTTGTTTATATTTGTATAGCGTATGCAATATTTGTGTTTTTTGCACAAACTTTTGTAACAGTCAGAATAAAATCGAAAATAAAATTGATATCTAATAATAACTATATATAATTGAGAAACTTTTGTTCGAGATTTTTGTCGTCGCAGATGTGCCATGCCTACTCCAATTCGCGCAAAGACTACGTTCAACTTCATTCTTTAGGCATTTATTATTAAATATATCCAGAAATTATTTTATATGGGTAGTTTAAAATGTACAAGAAAAGAAATTAGATGAATTTAATTTCCTTTTTAAATTATAAAAACTTTGATATTTTCGTCATTTTTAAGTGCATCTTCTTCCTTAATTCCAATTGTAACTTTCTACTAAATAGCACTCGCAAATAGCACTGTAAATTGAAAAGCTGAAAAGCTGTATCATTTAAATTGTAATATCAACTTCCTGATGTTGCAATCTGTTTTAATCAAATATTATGGAAACGATACTACTTTTGTAATTTTGTGAAACAAAGCTCAACGACTTCGCGAGCGCTATCGGGTTCCAAGCATTCGCGTAGAGATCAAATCTAGACAACAGATTAGAGAGTGCGTGAATGGATTTGAAAGGGGTCACTATTAGTTGACATTAAAGTAGAAAGTGGAAAGAAGATTCCAATGGTAAGAGAGAAGAAAGAAAAGGGGATGGAGGAAAGAAAAGAAAGAGGGTCGACGACCTAGCACACCACGTGCAACAATGTATAATGTATACATGCCATCGGCTGCATCGCGCTCGCGGTACGTTATCCCTCAAGGCCGCGGTACCTTTGCTAGGTAAAGGGCTTAGTAGCTTTCTCCGCCTGGCCCGATTTCTCCTCTCGGAATTACGTAACACATGGGGTGTCATGTGTCGACATAACGAGAGAAAAAAGATGAAACGATCACCTCAACTCGTTAGGCCTCGACCCGGAAGCGATAAGTTCTCCCATGTGACAGATTGATCGCGCGGTTGACAACTGTACGTTTCCGATGACGTTTAATCCTGCACGTCGCACATAATTAATTTAATTTTGTATCAAATATATATTTAATTTCGTAGATTAAAATTTTGTCTATGCATCTTTTTTCAACAATTAATTAAATCATGTTTTTGATCGCGTTTTAAAGAAGAACAACTAAAAATAAAACAATTACAAATGATAATGTTATTTATTTATACATAAAAACACCTTTTTAAAAAAAGGTTAAAAAAGGGCGCCAGGTGTTCGCGCCCTTTTTTACGCGAAACAATATTGTTTTAATCTATTTTTGCTATAAAAGTAGTGATATTAGATATCGTGCCAAGTGAGCATGAATTTTTACCTATCTTAATAGAATATAATAAAATATTTAATGTCTGAAGACGAGCGCACTGATGGTCTATTGAACCGAAGTCCCGGGTTCGATTCCCGGCAGAGCCAAAATTATATTCGCTCGTTCTCCTCTCGGAAGGCAATGGCAAACCACCGAGAGTATGTCTTGCCAAGAATGCTTCTCTAAAAAATTATTCGGAATCAGCGTTAAACTGTCGGTCCCATATACAATGTGTATAATCTACGTGCGCAACATATTTATATAAAGAGAAGTCACCACGCTCGGACACGAGTAATAGGACTGTGGATGGATGGATTAATGTAAAAGAACTTGTTAATGAGCATGAAAAATTATATTTACCATGATATTTAATTCTTTTATTATTATGCCTATTAAAATAACAGAATATTTGTTCCAAAAAAACTTGGCGTTGCTAAATAAGCGCATCTATGCAAACCTTATAAGTCTATTTCATTCGCACAAGCTTCACACATGCACATGAAACTTTGCATGAACATTTGTTTAGCGCAACACGCCAAGTTTTATTGGATCAAGTATTATTCTGTTATTTTACTAGGCATAATAATAAAAGAATTAAATATTATGGTAAACATAATTTTTCATGTTCATTAACAACTAACAAGTTATTTCATATTAAATATTTTATTATTCTATTAAGTACGATAGAAAAATTAAGTTATACATTTATGTGAGAAAGGACTAAATTTTATATGTATAAATTCATGCTCACTTGGCACGATATCTAATATCACTACTTTTATAGCAAAAATAGATTAAAACAATATTGTTTCGTGCAATAGCTATACGGACAACAGGGCGCGAATACTTGGCGCCCTTTTTTTACTCTTTTTAAAAAGGTTTTTTTATGTAGTACTAGGCTAATTATTACTTCGTATCAATCTTTATAGCCTTTTAAAACGTCTTATTTTGTCAATCCGCGGTCATAAGCAGATTTATCCGTTTCAATTGCAATTTGTTATAAATATTTGAAAGAAAATATAAACACAGATACATATTTATATATAATAATGTACAATATATATATATTTGTTTATTTGGTTTTCTTTTTTCCAAACTTTCGCAAAGTGCAGTTAAAATGGACAAACTATTTGTCATCATCATCGGGACGTAATCTGCGATTGCGTAACATCGTGTCACATTTAAAACGACTTTCTAAAGATAGAAGGGCTTCGTGAGTGAGGCGCGAAAGGGCCGAGCTCGAATAAATTCGAGTCAGATGAGACGTCCGACGTCCGACAAGTACGAGGCGGTTACCGGAGACACTATACCACCGAGCGAGTTGCTCAACGATGATGCTTCACTACATGATGATTTTCTCTCAGCGATGACCCAGAAACTGCTAAGAATTTATCATCTATCCGTTGTATAGCAGGGTCGACGCCCTCGAAGCCCGTGCATCTACGAAATTGGGAGTTCTCCGTTTGAAAATCTTACGTGATTCAGCCTACGAGTCATTGCCCGTTCCAATCGCAGCTTTCAACACTTTTTTCGGGTTTAAGATGAAATAAATGCGTAATTGCAATGGTTCATGCGTATTTTGGATCCAGCAGATGGAAAGAGTAAATAAAGATATATGAAATGCGGAATAAATCTTTTTGATTGTTCTAATGCAAAAAAAAAGTAGAATCGCGATATCGTTAAAAGAAAGATAAATTACGATATTAATAATATGTCGGTTTATGGAAAAATATAAAGGGTAATATTTAGGAAAAAATAGGGGGAAAAATATTACATATATATCTTTATAATATCAAGAAGTTTAATCAATATTGTCGGATATATAGTACATTATATATATATTTATATATATTAATATATATAAATGACAGTATGGACACAACGCATCACACATTGGCGTAGAAAGGTTACAAAGGAACCTTTCTTTTCTTAACTTTAAGTTCGTCGAAAGAATACCGGCCTTTACTATAAATATTATAGCTATTATTAATATTAAACGTTAGAACTTTTACTCTTCTGCGCTTTCTTCCTCCCGCTATTTCTCTGCAGAAAAAGAGCTTACTCCAGAAGGCGTTCTAAGATAATTTTCGTGTATCGCAACATTCTTTTTTCTGTTTAATGTCGTTTAACATCACTATCACCACCGTGAATGCTTTCTATTTCTCTTATCTTGCTTTTCGCGCGCGTGCAGTGCACGTGCAAGTAGATTTTTCCTGTCTTCTGCACGCGTTTTTTCCCCATCACTGCGAAGCGGTATTTATCACTCGTTTCTAACGGCGTATTACGCTAATTATTCTATTCCCTGATATATAACGTTCGTATATCATAAAAAAACACTGTCACAAAAATGTGCAAATTGTGAATTTCGATCAAGAAATAATGACTACTACGCTGCGTGTAACTTACACATTAAACGAAATTTAATTACATGTGTATTATAGCGATAGTGCGTGTAAAAAAAATATTACAAGAGACAACGAGTATTCTTACTGAAGGAACGATTACTCGAAAATAATTTTGATTGATATCACTGTTTTTTTATTTTCACATAATTTAATATAATCGCTTAATTATGCGTTGTGCGTACCGAGTTTGAAATATTGACAAGAAAGAAATAAAGTTTATGAAAAAATATGTGCGTAACAAAAAAATATATAAAACCGGTGAAAAGTATGTTTCGTTACGTTACGTAATGTGTGAGTAGTTTATTTCCAAAAATAAACTTTTTTGTTGCATAATAAACTACGATTTCCAGTTTTGTTGTAGTATAGCTTTCGGAAATAAGAGATACATGATATTCTAATAAAAATCTCACGGAGAAACCAACACTAATTATATATAACATTATTAATAATCTTCTCGTTTCCTTCTTTTATAAAAAAGTCAACGTATACTCTTATATTAAACACACATACATACCAGCAAAATGATGTGTTTTAATAAAAAATATAATTATATTTATTAATTAATATATGTGTTTAAATGTAAAAGTAATAACATATGTAAATAGAGCAATTTTAACGTTTTAATTATTATAAGGACTTATCTCTCTTTCTCGAAATAAATAAGATAAAGCATACTGTATCATCAATTCACAAATTTTTTGCACATTACTTCTTTTTTTCTTGCTTTATAGCTTCTGGAATAAATATTACATTTTATATCTTACAAATTAAGTTTTGTGACCGGAAAACGACGAGTTTTCCGGTCACATTTCGACACTTGCTATGTAAAAAATTCTCGATAAAAGGTATAAAAACGAGCATTTGTTCCTTCTTCTAATAAACATTGTCTTATTGATCTTTAAAGCTTTTTTTAAAGTTTGCCAAAATGTCAAATATTAAATATTATATAGGTATACATATATAATATAAATTTTATTATTCGATGCATTACGCATCGGCGCAACATTAGCGCTTTCAGTCGAAGACTTCTCTAATTGTTATACATTTTATTGCTCTGACATTTCGACATTAATTTCAATATAAGTCGAATAAAATAAGCGCTTTACTTACTCTTACAGTATACTTAGTATACTATAATATACTAATCCTAGAAATCAATATCGAGTAACAATTTCTCATGTCAACTGACAACTTTTTAAATAATTATCACTATTTCCCTATCAGTTGGATAAAAATTGTAGATGTATGTAAAACTAAATTGTATCATTATATATAAATTTTGTGTTTTACACTTTTAGGTAGAGAGGGTTTAAGCACCTTGCATTTTTGTGCTACTTTGTAAGCCTTTCTATTCGACTACATAGACAATTAAGTAAAAAGATCTATACACAAAATAGCATAAATATACACACATACATATATATGTAGATGTGCTATTTTGTATATAAACCTGTTTACTTTTAATTATACAGGTTTCCCCTGCTATCCGAAAGTTGAGCGTTTCTATGAAATCTTCCGTAAGCCGAAATGACATGAAGCGAAGAAACAATTACCATTAATTCATATGGGGAAAATTTTTCTCGTAAAAGCGAAAATTCTCCTCGGATTTCTTTTGGTTAGCGAAAACGGATACTAATGTAGATCTTTCATAAAAGCAAAGTGGCGTAAAATAAACTTTCCAAAAGTAGAGGATATTTGTATATGTAATCGGAGAGAGAGAGAGAGAGAGAGAGAGAGAGAGAGAGAGAGAGAGAGAGAGCTATATGTAGTATACAAATTGTATACTATATATAGCAATCTTGATGAGACGAAGCAAGCGTATTATCGAAACTTTTACTTTATAAAATAACTTTATATTATGTATTTTTGATGTTCCTACGCTTTCCTTCAATCGTTTTGCATGTCTATTTGTCATTCTGTAAATACATTTTGCAATAATACTACACAACTATTTGCTAAATAAATATTCGATAAATATGTATAATAATAAGTACAACAAGAGCAATATTACCATTATTATTGTCATCTTTATTGTAGTTATTATTATTATTAATATTATTATTGTTGTTATTATTATTATTATCATCATCATTATTATCGTTATTAGTACTATTACTATTATTACTATTTCATTTATTCATATAACTGTGTCTAATGTTATTGGTACTAGTATATTATTACTTACCGACTACTATATTATATTATTATTATTATATATTAATATATTTTAGGACTTATATTTATAATACTTATTTCTAATGTTATCTCTCGCGGATAAACTTGTACACGCACAGCTCTTTACTATTATCTTATCTAGCTTTTTACTACTTTATAAGTCGTAGCTATTGTTACCATTCTATCTCAGAAAGCACGTTGCACTGAATTGATGATGCAAGATTTTACCTTTCTATAATATTTCCGCATCTTACACCGCGCATGTGTTACTCTTTAGACATTGTTTTTTTCCTGTCGAATTAAACACTTTTCCTATTTGTTTACTTACAAAGATAATTTTATATAAAACATGTCATAGTTTTCGTTACCAACAAATATAATTATTTTAAAATTTTAAAAACAAGATTTTAATCTTTTTTGCAAGTAAAAATAAAATTAGGCATGCTATCATTCATTTTTATACATAATTACGTTGTCAATCGTATCATATTTAGCTACTGTCAGTTTGAATTTGGTAGTTATTAATGGCATTGTCGTTATAAGCAACACTAAAAATTTTCATCAAAGACAGCTGTACCAACATTTTTATCAAAGAAAGCTGTACCTTATTTCGTCAATACCTTCATTATTTGATGTCTCTCATATCCATATTAAAGTAGCATAAGAGCCATTCATATATTCGTACAGCTTTAGATCAAAGAGTACATATTTAATATTATAAGAAAATTAACCCACAGATATTTCCAGAAATTTAAATATTATAAATTCCGTTTTTTTTTTTTTTATATAAAGATGCGACAAAAATCACATATCATGGATACAAAGATGTAATGAAATGGAGGATATTATTGGCAGGATAAAATCTGAAACGGAAGTTTGATATCTATAGTAACATTTGCAAGCATACATATACACATGAGCATATATACACACATACTTAACGTTGCTCTCAGTTTTTAATATGGCCCTTTGTCGATTTTCTCTTTGTCTCAAACTTTAAATTTCTCATCATATATATTTCAATATTTTGCTGTATTGTATAAAGAAGCTCTTTGAACGAAAGTATAATAGAAATAAGGTGAGCAGAGACGTAGAATAACACGAGAAAAAAGGAAAAAATATTATCCTGATATACTTGTCTGATATCATAAGAACAGCTGCCTTTTTATCTCAAATTTTTTGCATTAGCTAAACAAGTACCTTAAATACTGAATTATCATATTTTAATGTTTATGATGTGCATGTATACATAATAAAATCAACTATATTTGAATAATGTAAATCTCACGATTTCTTATTTTTTCCGTGTGCGACGGCTTGCTCTAATTCTAAAAACTAACGTACCGCATCTCTTTTTGCGATACGTGAGTGGCTCGGGATAACGACGTTCGCGCTCAATTAATCGGAATTCCGAAGTTTCGACTTCCTTGACATAAATAATATAATTTATACGTATTTCTACATTTTTTTCTGCCTTCGTATATTAAGATTATGATTCAAAATCTGACATTTACGCTTTAATTTACCAAATTAGAAAAGGTTGTTCTGCATTAGAGTAGATTTAAAATTTATCTTATACGAAAACAGAGAGAGAGTAATTGATATCGGCACATTGAAAAAGAGGATTGCGTGGAGCGACAAATATTGCTCATTGATACGAGACAAATACACTGCAAATCCAAGTGTGTTATTTTAACTAAAGCTCTTCTTACACATTTCTTGCCGTTTTAAATGATGTCATTTAACACGGTTGAACGTATTAATATTAATACGATTAAACGTGTTAATTTAACACGCAACAAAACATGTAAAACGAGCTTCAGTCAAATGTGTCATTTTTAAACGTTTATACGTGTAGAAATAACACACTTGGATTTACAGTGTACAATACAAATATAATGACAAAATGCAAAGTTACGAATTATTAGTGTGTTGACATTATGTCCTTGATGCATATACATATATAAATAATAATGCATTAAAAATATTTATTTAGCTAACATAGATTCTCCTTTTCAACCATCATTTATTTATGATAAATAAATTATGTCTCAGTAAAAATATATATATCATGACCAGCGACTCTTGATTTCTATTTTGAATTATTCAATTATCATATCGATTTATCGCATAATCCATATTACAACTCCACATCTATTCTCTGCGACGACGGTTGAGATGAAACAATTTATTAATGCACTTTCGGTTCAAGGCAACTTGATATACTATACAAAATCTAAATATTTTAATACAATACAACTCTTTCTTACGTAAATTATTTTAATATAAGTAGATAACTTCTTTTTAGCAAACGCCAAACGGATATAATATTAAGTAAAACAAAACAAATATTTTTACTCGACGGATATAAAAACCAATGACTATTAAATTAAATTATGTCCTGTGGATAATAATAAGATATTCTTAAATATTTCCAAGGAATATAACGTCTCTCGAGTATTAGCCATGTCGCACGCGTGCCAATAATAGCATTAATTAATAATTAATAATTAATAATATTAACTACTCGTACAATTGTTCTATCTCTAATTAGATTTATATTTACTTATCATAATCGGATTTTCATGTATTTATCTTTGTGTATTTTTTTTATGCGGCTATTCTGGATAAATAAATCTACGATCTAATTAACTTACATTATTATATCAGTTGGCACATTATTCTATCATCCACGCTTTAAAAGCGACGTACTAATATCATGATAATTGTATCATACGTATCACAACAACTTTTAACAAATTGTTAAATGTTGTTACAATATAAAAAGTATCTAAGAAAATCAAAAGCGCTTCTAAAATTATAACGCGATAAACTATTGCGAGAAACACAGGAGAAGAAAGAATTGACATTAGAATTAAATTGCATTTAGTTCTGATAAATCGGCTGTTGAACCATTGCAAATTTTTATCATAAATTGATCATAAAGGATAACATTGTATCCACCTATATAAATAATCCCAAGTTATTGCTTATATTGTTACTTTTTAATCAATTACACATATGCATTATCAATCACTTGATGTAAGGGCCCGGACACACACTTCTGCACAATGCATAATGCGTAAGCATAAGAAAATTGATTGGTCCATACACATGTGCATAAGGAAATAGACCAATCAGTTTTCTTATGCTTACGCATTATGCGTTATGCAAAAGTGTGTGCTCCCCGCTTAAGGAACATTATTCAACATGAACGTACTCCTTCTTTTCTTTCTTCTTTCTTATGCATATCGGAAAAAAACAAATGTTTTGCGATGCACATATCCCGAACCACTCTGTTTTTTTTTAAATTTATGTATATATTTTTTTTAAGACATGTATATGACATCTTCAAGTTTTTAAACTTATTTATTATTAATTAATTTTGTATTAGCATGGTTAAAAATGGATAGCAATTTATCAACGCTGTTATCTTCTCACTTACACATGCATACTTCATATCGTCACGTACACATTTGTAATTTACTTTAGCTTAAAAAACTTTTAATAATATATTTTTTTCCGCAATTAATATATCATCAAAATATCCTAACAAATAATAATTAATACTGACACTGCGACTTTGATGATAATTGCACAAAAAGAAGTAATTACGCAATTGATAAAGAAATAATAATTAATATAAATTATAGCAACAATGTAATATCAATAACAACAATATTAGAGACTCGGTTGTAATAGTGATGATTCATACAATAATAATTGTAGTAATCTAATAATTGTAGTAATCACTCTGTTATTAGTAATATTAGATGTAGTAGAAATAATATTATTATAATTAATAGCTATAGTAATTGTAACAATGGTACTGATAGCGGTGGTAATAGTGTGAGATGGTGATAAAGGTACGTAATAATAATAGTAATAGTAATAGCTGTAACAACAGTACTAATAATAGAAATATGAAGATAATAATAGCATAAATATTACTATAGTAATAGTAAAATAGAATCATTAATGATAGAACCATTAATAGCAGTGGTAGTAATAACTGCATAAGGCAGCAGTAGTAACAGTAGAGTCATAGTCGTATCAATGACAATTGTTATCGTAACAGTAGCAGCAGCGATAGTAATAGTAAAGTACTTGTAGTACTTGTAGTAATAGAAGTATAGTAGCAGTAAGAATAATAACAGGAACATTATTAATAATAATGGTAGTAATAGTAATAATAATAATAGTAGTAGCAACATTAGTAGTAGTAATGGTGGTGGTGGTGATAGTGATAGTAGTAGCAGAGCAATAGTAGTAGTAGTAGTAGTAGTAGTAGTAGTAGTAGTAGTAGTAGTAGTAGTAGTAGTAGTAGTAGTAGTAGTAGTAGAAGAAGTAGTAGTAGAAATAGCAGTAGTAATAGTACTAGTATCGATAATAGTATCAATAGTAGTAATAGTAATAGTAACATTAATAGTAGTAGTAGTAGTAGTAGTAGTAGTAGTAGTAGTAGTAGTAGTAGTAGTAGTAGTAGTAGTAGTAGTAGTAGTAGTAGTAGTAGTAGTAGTAGTAGTAGTAGTAGTAGTAGTAGTAGTAGTGGTGGTGGTGGTGGTAGTAATAGTAGTAGTAGTAGTAGTAGTAGTAGTAGTAGTGTGATGAATATTAGTAATGAGGGTGATAGTACGATGGTAATAGTAGTAGCAGCAGTAGTCGGTGTTGTAGTGGTAATATTAGTAGCAATAATATTAGTAGTAGCAATAGCAGTAGTAGTAATAATATTAGTAGTAGTGTTAGTAGTAGTAATATTAGTAATAATAATAGTAGTGGTAGTAGCAGTAGTAATAGTAGTAGTATATATAGTAGTAATAATAGTAATAGTATCAGGAGTAGTAGTAGAGATAGTAGTGGTGGTAGTAGTAGTGTTAATGGTGTGAGAAGTAAAGATACTTGTAGTGATGATAATAGAAGCAGCATTGGGCGTTGTAGTAGTGATATTATTAAGGGTAGTAATAGTAATAATAGTAATAGTAGAGTAGTAGTAGTAGTAGTAGTAGTAGTAGTAGTAGTAGTAGTAGTAGTAGTAGTAGTAGTAGTAGTAGTAGTAGTAGTAGTAGTAGTAGTAGCAGTAGCAGTAGTAGTAGTAGTAGTAGTAGTATCAGGAGTAACAGGAATAGTAGTAGTGGTAACAGCAGCAGCATCAGAAACAGTGTTAGTAGTGATGGTGCTGGTGGTAGTAATGAGTGGTAGTAGTAATGGTAGTCCTGATGGTGATGGTACTAATAGTAGTAATGGTAGTATTAGTAGTATTAATAGTAGTAGTCGTAGTATTAGAAGTAGTAGTATTAGAAATAATAGTAGTAGTAATAGTAGTAGCAGTAGCAGTAACAATAGTGATAGTAGTAGTAGTAATTATAGTGTTAATATTACAATAAAAACGGTAGAAATGTTAATATTAATAATGATGGCAGCAGCAGTAAACATTGCAGTAAACATTGTTTAAACATAGCAGTAACAGTGTAATAGTATAAGACAGGAGTAATAATAGAATTAGTATAATAATATATTTAATAGCAAAATATTAATAACAATAAATTAGTAATGGTGCACTACTCGTAGCACTAGTAATAACAGTTGTTGTTGCAGCAGTTTAATAATAAGCCTAGTTGTGATGTTAATAATAATATCGAACAATTTTATCATGATTATAATCTTCAATATAATTAGTAATTATAAAAATGATATTATTTCATATATTGCATATAACTGCACCAAAAACATACAATAATTTAATTTTATTATGAACTTATCAAGTCCATTTTTATTATTGTTACCTAATCAAGTAATAGTATTTTTGTTTTTATCAATAAAACTTGAACTGCTTTTCTTCTTTTTTTTTGTGTAATTTACTTATTATTTTGTTATACATGTAGCATTCTGTGTAGAGTTTTATATATGTACCTTTCAAAATGTTAAACACTTTTTTATCTTGAAAAATGGTATGATTCATTACAGAGTGTATGTTTACCTGTTTTTAAGAAACTCCTGTTCTTCTTTTTAATAAACATATATTCATATGCAGGATTTTTATTATTAATATAAGAGATACGCGTTAAAATTTGAACAATATTGCACGTTTTGAGAATGCTTGTAAAATGTTTATAAAATACTATTGATTAATTTAAGCAGAATTTTTACAAGAAACAAAGAATCGATGATTAGTGACTTTTAGATCAAATTAATGATAATTTTCAAATCCTACATTAAGAAAATGTATCATAGAAAAGTCACAAGACTCATCATTGATGAGACCATATGGTAGAATTCATGCACACCACAATCAATATATCTTTATAAAATTAGCAAGCTAAGTTAACCCTTGACACAGTGCATGAGTAGAATTCCCGTATTTCTTAAATTTCTTTTATAGCTTTTGTTCGTACTGTAAATCAATAAATTGTTAGATTATTAATTTCGACGCAATTGTTTTTGTTCTTACTTTCTGTATTCTTAGGTATCTTATGTGATAATGAAGATAATGCAAATATAATTTCAAACGTAATGAGCAAGTAACCAACGTAACATCCAAATATTATCAATAAAAATGTAAAATAGAGGTAAAAGGATTCTATAATGGATTCCTCATCATCAATTTCATTATTTTTCCAACACTTTTAGTCACTACAAAAATTGTAACGATAACATGTTTTAATTAAGGATCAACGTTAGTTTTAATTTAGTAAAAGAGGGAAAAACTAAGGAAATAAAACATTTTGCCGATCTGTGATCTTATTTTCATGATTCAAATAATAAAATATTTTACTTCTTCTGATACAGTGCTCCCCTCCTCCTCTTTTTCACATCTTCTCATCTTCTATCGCTGGGTTTATTTCGATTTTTCCACTTTAAACGTGCGTCCACACACTCGCACTTTCTTCGCGCATCTTTTCTCGAGGAAACTTTATAACATATGTTATTTATATGACTGTAAATTTAAAGTTGATACTTCATATCTCGACTCTCATAAAATAAATTGACTTATTTGGAATAGACAAGTAGAATTATCTCTCCATTTTTAGCAACCGAGAGTTAATATTCAATCAAATAATTCATGTTTTCTAATGATGGATAAATAATTATAAAGATAAAGATAAACAATTATATGTGCCGCTAGCATGTGGAAAGTTATTTGTTCAACTACATTCGCAAACGTTTAGCTTATAATCTTGCCTTATGATCTATCCACCATATTTACGTTTTTTTTAAAAGAAACCGTGCTATAAATATAAAATATATTAATTAAAATATATTACAAAATAAGTTTCAAGTGATATTATGATTATGATAAGATTTAATGCAATTTATATCGCGTTAAATTTTAGAAAAGAGGATATTTGTACCATTGGATTAAATATTCACTCGATTAAAAATAATTTTTAAAATATGGTTCTTCTCTTCCTACCGTGAATCTCCTCAATAAATCTTCATCGAATTTTTAAACGTTAATAAAACTAAAAAAAGGAACACATTAAAAAAAAAAAACGCAAAAACGTACGGTTGTTTGTTTCAACAAATAATCTTAATAATATAATATTAATATATAACTGATTTTTTTTTGTTATATGGATATAATGCACATAAAATTGATAACATCTCGCTCACGTAAATCAAATGCTTTCATTATTTCATTTAGATTCGTTTGTTTACGGATGATAACGAAAACGAGTTTGAATATTCTTTGTCACTTGTATGTAAAAAAAAAGAAAATTATTTTATAAATTAAGAATATTATTTCTGAAATATTTGATCAATTTACGAATATATACCAAAAACGTTTTGCTTGTCATAATTATAAAATAAATAACGAACATTTTTTAGTTATTATTGAATTAATCCAGTATCTTTTATATACAATATAGTAAACCCGTAGCAGTAATTTCATATTTTATGCATTTCTTTTCTCGATGTATTTTGTTGCCACAAAATTCATTATTGCCGAAAACAAAATTTATACAAAATTCGAACTTTATTCGCAATAACTGTTATATTGAATGCGATACTGCTATGTTTTTCTTCCTTCGATATATGTATATCGATATCGCCGATAACATATTTAAATAATTAAGCGTCTAAAATCCACTATTAAACGATACATATCCATCTTGTCTCTAATTAGCAGCCTCTGATGACTAGTTATCATTAGCTCTCTTCTTCCTTAATATTAGTACTAGCCTGAGCATTATGCGACGATGCTATATTTACTATCGAATATCACGCGTTCGTAAATCAGCAAATCTGCGCGGATTTAACGGATCTCTAAAGTAGAACCGTTTATCTCCACCAACATTTTTCTCGCGTTAATCCGTTATTAATTTAATAATATTGTTATTCAAAGAGAATGGTGCGCACGCGTGCTGTATCATTGGCACGGAAAACTTTTATACATGGTTCGATTATTCGACGGATGACCCATGTGTGTTACCAATTCGTTTCTCATGAATTATTCATACATACCTTGATACGCTATACACGAGATAACCAATTTTATTTGTTCAAGCTACGTCCGTATTTACTCCGATACTTTTAATACGCAATACACAATAAACTCTACAAAAGAGAAATACACGGAAATTCGTGTATATACTTGTGCTCCAAAAATGTGGCGCAAGTTCTGAAATAAACGTAAAAGAATAATTTTTCGAAAGAGAGATAAAACTTTGGCACAGATATACAAAGAGTCGTTGATAAGCATATTGCTTTTTATTGCACTGTTAAACGAATATCAAAATATGCAGATGGAAATCTTTCGAAAAGTTTTCGACATAAAGAGGAGTATTCTGCGCTTGCGGGAGCCGAATAAACGCTTTTACCGTTTTTGTATATGATAAAAGAATCTCCCGACTTCCACACCTCCTTTCAGTATCATTATCGAAAACAAAGTAGTATTATAATTGTATACTTATTAGAAAGAACGTGTTTGCGGGTATATCACAATAATTTTACTATGAAAATAACGAATTTTTTTATTATAATACAGCACTAGAAGATTACCGTATTGCAATGCGATACAATTGCGATCGCGATCTTCTAAAGGACTGCTTAAATAGTGTGAATAAGGGAACTCGGTTACTCTCATTTGTATATCTCGAGCCACAAAAAAACTATAGAAAAGAGAAAGAGAAAAAGAGAGAGGGTGAGGAGACAAAGAAATAAAAAGAAATGAAAACGATTTAGACCATTATTTGTAACTCATGGACCGTGTATCGATTGATACAAGTGCAGTTTATGTGTAGTTGACTACAGATCAAAACAATACTCCACACTATCATGTAGTATCGTGTCCAACCGTTTGTGTGTACCAACTTTTGAAACTTTAAATTTGTCATTTTATCTAAATACGTTACATTATAGCTTGAACAATATTTCTTTGTAAGACACTGTACGTAGACAAGTTTCTGTTCTCGAGCAGGATAAGGCATGCACGGCGACGTTAACTTATGGCTATTCTAAGCGTCGCGAATTCTACCGCATGATAAACTATACTATAAAATACTTGGTTAGGTTGTCACAATATGAAACTTTGTATAGTACTAATCCATTCTGATAAATATGAATCAACGAACCTCTTCTTTTCTCAATTGCATTCCTCGAAAAGAGCATTCTTATTCTCTCACTTTGTAATATATAGATTAAGATCGAACTCTTAAGCATTCTATTCTCCGCAAGTTTAAATCACGTAATTGAATACGAGGCATAGCTTCCTGACAATTACTCTCGAACTCGGC
Source organism: Temnothorax longispinosus (assembly GCF_030848805.1). NCBI lineage: Eukaryota > Metazoa > Arthropoda > Insecta > Hymenoptera > Formicidae > Temnothorax > Temnothorax longispinosus. The sequence goes on from NC_092369.1 coordinate 2,077,502, forward strand.
TTCAGCCGTGACTTCGGCATAATTATTATATGCAACGCTAAGTACCGATCCTGACAAACACGACGGGTTTGTGAGTCTTTCGAGACTTTCCGTTCTCAGACTCCACTGTCACGGAGGAGACTTGGGTCCGTTGGATTTATCTGCCATTACTTGCTGCTGCTGCTGTTGCGAAGATGATTGCTGTTGCTGTACTTGTTGTTGTTGCTGCTGTTGATGCTGTTGCTGCTGTTGGTGATGATGTGACGCAGGATCTGTGTTTACTCCGAGTTCGTTGCCTATTAAATTACCACTGCCATTTTTATCCACTACGCCACTCGTATGCACAGGATGAAAATACCGTTCTAAAACAATATATTTTTGTTTTAAGCAAGAAAAGAAATATACCTTACTAATATCGCTATTCAATGCTGGTAAAGACATTGAATTTAGCTTCACCTTCGTCCATGGCGGATGGTGGCTCGCTGTTCGTCCCAGCGATGATCGGAGCGATCATGTTGTAATCGTCTTCCAAATTGATAAATGGCGCGGTATTCCAACGCGGTGGGACATTAGAGACTGACCTTTGAGTGGCTACCGGTCTCGTTACCGACACAGGAGACGAGAATAGAGACAAGTTAGTCGGTGAAATTACTCCAGACATCGAGCTAATGGTCGGATACGTGAAGATTTGCTACAAAAACAAAAGTAGATCACAACAATGATACATATACTTTCAAACAATACTTAGACTAGAATCAAAGAATTAAATGCGAGCGACTGTAATACAATAAAGATGAAATCGAATTCTCGACAAGACGAGAAAGGAATCGTATAAGAAGGCTCATTTTCACTAACCTGTCCGGGTTGTGAGTGAAAATGAGCAAATGTATATTCCCTGCTGGTGGTATGCGGCGTAACGAGAATTCTGGCGGGACTCTTTCGTCCAGCGGATTCGACAGAATTCTGGCAAGCGGAACCGACGAGACCGACTGCTGCCGCGGCGGTCATCTGTTCCTGGTTAGGCCCTAGCTCGGCTGGATCCGTGGGTGACGTGGACGATGTTGGTGGCGAGTTAGCGGTTGTCGCTGCTAGCTCACCCGTCGATCTTATTATCGCCACTGGTCTGGCCATAGGAGCAGGTGGCGGCGGCGGTAACATCGAACTCGGATAATACTGCGGGAACTTTTGTATACCGGTGCGTGATCCGGTTAGCTGCGCCTGAAAGTAATCAGTTACGCATATAGCATCCTATTTTCTGTGTATTACTCTAAACTCTTTAACAATACGTTCCTCAAGTTAGAGACGAATTAAACCATTTCCTTTGTTAATTATTACTAGCGAAGAAAAAGATTACCACAGGTTTAAAGTTTAATTGTACAAGAGATTCATTTGTACAAGAGATTTGTACGATATGCGCTAAAGATTAGAAAGCTGCGATATATATTGATATTCCTCGATACTTTCGCTACGAAAAATGTCGAATCAAGGACTCTGCTGTTAAAAAATAAAACGCGAAAAGTAGAAGACGCTGTGGAATTTTTGTCATTGCAGAAACGATAGAGATATTTCATATAATCCATAAAACGTTCGCGAAACATCGCGTATAATTCTAAATGTTCGCTCTATTAAGGGTACCTGGGAAAGTTGCTGGGTATTTTCGGCTTCTTGACAGACAAATGTCACAAAGTCTGAAAGAGTGTCATGTCCGTTCTCAGGATACTTTACTACCCCTGTAGATCCAGGATGTTCCGGCTGATAGTAAGCGAGTCCAGGCATACTTTGACCGGAGCCACCGGTTAGTCCTTCGTGAGGCGAATGCAATCCTGAAACACATTTCCCAATGATCATCTGGTCTGATTAACGACATCGATGTCATGATAAACCACCCCCTTAACTTAACGCTTGTTCTTTCCTTACCTTCGCGAGCAAAGAAGATTATTTTACTTAACCTTTGTCTTTCTCTCTTTTTTGTCTCTCTTTTTGATCGAAATTGGATGATTTACATTATATCGCGACCTATTTACAAAAATCCTATCTTAAAATCACATACAAAAAATGTTTCGATCTCTTTTGCGATACGCGAAAACGGCATTTTTCTTCCGAATTACAAGTCGTTAACGAGTCTTCACCTATTGCCGAAAGACAAAATTATTTTGTCCAATTTATTTGACGGCTCCGTGCAAATTTATTTTATCTAAGATTATTGCGTTTATTGTTTCTTTACATCATTTTAATTATCATCGATAGTAACGTGTAATTGAACAATTGGTAATAATGTTTGTTGTACAAATTAGTTGTATTTAACACCTATATAGCTTCGCTTAATATAGGAACATTAATTTTTTTTATTATGATAATAAATCGCATTTAATTACGCTTACATATATGTACGCGTGTTTATACCGAATCACGAAATTGAGATAAGTTGAAATTGAGATAAGTTACACACATGGAGGTAGAGAGAATCGTAGAGGTAAAACGTATTAAGCTAATGGAAGTAAAATATTCGATTAAATCTCTCCCCGTATATACCGTTTCTTCTTTCGACGGCATTGTAGCTTAGCCCAGTTTCGTAACTAACACACGCATAAATATACAGATAGATAAATACATGGATAGTTAGATAAGGGCAGAAAAGTCGTTGTTACCATGAGCTTGTTAGGGGGTGGTTTTAGTGACGCATACAGAGCCGATCAAATTCTGATCGGCTTATATCGTCAGTACAGATTATATTCCAAAACTATCGCAGCTTCTTTCAATCACGAATTCTTCAATAAATTTCGAATACTACTTTTAGTTCTAAATATTTCTGGTCATTTGGCCATTAAAATAGAAAAAATACAATTTCTCTTAAATTCCTACAATTCTCATTGGTCGATTTAACAATCGAATATACCATCAAATTGTCAATGGAGCTTAGAAACATCGATCTTGGTGATTTAGTCGAAGAATTTATAGATGAAAGAAAGTACGATAATCCTGGGACACTGTACATAAATATATATATATACATATATGACGTACATACATACACATATACGTATGCATTGGATGATGCATTCCAAGCGTGAGACCGAATGGATGAAATGTACATTTATAAAATACTGCATTTTTAATATAATATGAGTTAAAATATATAGCGTGTTATATAATAGTCACAGTTAATTAGTTATGGCTTTGTAATCCATCGCGTTGCTTTGTATTGAAAATGTAATAATATTTTATTAAAATAATATATATATACACACAAGAGTAAATCTTGCTGAAAGAAACTACAATTAGGTTGTAGATCATCAATTAGATCTCTCAATCGCGTTACAACAATCATGTGCTATTAATACTATCAATGCTATTAATTTAGTTTATACGATAACAGATAAGGTGTATTTTAATATGTGATATTTAAATAATTCTTATATATATACACATATCTGTGTGATTAGACATAGTATGCATATGGTATAAACTTTTTAATGGCGCTTTAAGTAATTTATTTTGTGCACGGCATAGATAATACGTGTACGCATAATACGTGATAAAATATATACATATACGTATGTAAGTGTGTGTACGTGGACACACCAAGTGCAACAATATAGTGCAAACATCAAACAAACAGCAAGATAACAACGACTAAACAACACATCAAAAACATCAAATTAACAACAACATCAACATCAATACAATGATTAGAGTATATATATATATATAGATATATTAAACAACAACACCAACATCGCAACGATAATAGTGTAGGTAGTACCGTACGGAAAGGGCATAAACGTTTAATCAATATATTCCACGCGAATCGAATGTTGATCAATTAAGTAAGTCAATTAATCCATCCAGCATACGACATACTCAGAGCATTGGCCGTGTGACAGTGAGTAATATGGAAACAATATCGAGTGTGTGAGATGAAACTAAATCATATAGTGCACGCTTAGACGGCAGCCTTGATCGTGGCTCGACCGATCGATCGTTACATCTATTTTCGGCTGAGAGACGTAATTAATAACCATAAAATAGGTCGCTCCTTGAATGTCATTTCTCAAAGGCGATTGAATGAAATTTGTATCTGAATGGCACTCTTCGCTATTAAAAGTATTAACGCAAAAATATGTCTCTCCCAGACAACTTTTGAATTTTGTTTTTTATCTTTCGTTTGTTCATTTGTATAAAAATGAATATATTGAAGATATTAATTCCGACGCACATTTTTTTTTTTTTTTTATTCTTTAGATACAACCAATGTATAACACCATTTTTAAAAAATATATGAAGGAAGCAAGAGATCCGATCATTACTTAACTTTTCATCGCCAACCATGTTATTTGCTTCCACATTATCAATTAAAGTTTGCGATATATTATGTCATTTTAGTAGCCTAGAATGAAATCTATTCTGATTAATAAATGAATATTTATTCCGATATTAAATAATGTTAATTCTGAAAATTATAAAGATTTGCTTTGGATCGCCGAGCCGCGTCGAGACTGTATCGTCGAATTATTACGTGGGGGTTGTTAAATAAAGACAAAAAAAAACAGATTAACAAAACAGATCGCCAAACATACAGACAGACAGACAGATAGATAGATAGACAGACAGACAGACAGACAGACAGACAGCAACAACTAGCTTGCTAGGTAGACCGTACTACGCATTTTAGCAAGAAAAGCCGTCCGTCTGTTTATCCACCCGGTTCCAACCACTATATCTGCCTTTACTATGTAATACGGACGATGCTTCCAAATGTGATGGAAAAAAGTTTTAGGAAATAATTACTTTTAATTTTGTTAAGTAGCATATTTATTAAGTTGAATAAGGCAGCCGTTAACAGGCAGATGAATCAGACGGACAGGCAAAGAACTTTATAAAAAGAATATACATATAATATATATGACGTTACATATACACAGATAATAAAAATATACTAAATATAGAGAACGTAAAAAATCTATCATTATTTTTTAACTGTTATTTTTCTTTTTTAAGATTGCAATATTGCAATATCTTTTTTGTAAAAGGTCAGAAAACTAGTATTTTATAGTATATTTATTTTATTCTGTAATCCATTTGTTTACCTCATATAAATGTTACTACCATTTTAATTGCAATTACATTAATTATATTAAAGAGAGAAGAAATGAGTCGACTGTAATAAAAGTTAAAGTAAAAAAAAAAGATGACACGATTCTCAACTCGATATTTAATGCAAGCGTTGTTCCGACTAGTCGGGCTAATCTCGATCATACTACTGAATCGTTCCAGTTCAGCAAGTAAAACATTCATCGCACAAATCGTGCGTGATAACGACTTGCAAGCAACACTAATCTGATAATCGCAAGTCCATAATCTGATAGTGATAATTATTATATCCAAAAGACGTATCGTAAATTCGGGATGATTTATTATTGTGGTTCGGGCATTTAATTTATATCAATAAGAGGCACAATACGTGTGAGTCTGTGTGTGTGTGTGTGTGTGTGTGTGTGTGTGTGTGTAAAATACATACACATGTATCTTAATATTGATAAATTGCTTTTCTTTAATATATTTATGTTTATGTATATGTACATTTGGTATGTATATGCGATGAAATAAGCTGAATAAAAAAACACTCACAATGAATGAATTATTACTCAACTTATGACACGTGTGCAATAGAATCGAATGGAAAATATCGTCTCGTTTTGTTACCAGCAACACTATCAAAAGAAAGTAAGTAGATGATAGGACGATCAGTTTTCGGCTCGACAGTCAATGATATTACAGTACCGCATTAACGATGTTCGTGCACATAGCTGCAGGCGGATATATATGTATGTGTATAGATAAGAAACACAATATGCAACATCGATCTAACACATATATATATTGTCGTTAGTGCTAAAACATAACATTCTTGCGACCAGGAGCGCAAGCGTTTTACCATGTCGCAATCAGATGTCAGGCGGATTTCTCGCTCTAAGGAGGATTTGCCTGATAAACAGAGGATCTTGAATTAATCGACGTAATTTTTTTCGGTTTAAATTATTCGATTCCCGTTTAACAGGAATCAATAACAGGATTTGTTTTTTTTTGTGCTGCTTAAATGCTAAAGATATTTGAAGAACAAAGTCGTGAAGTAAAAATTTATTTATTTCATATTATATGTGATGGTTTTTCATGCTTTTTTCACATTCTTTATTTTATTCTTACTAATATTATATTGGCATATATGTATACATATATATATATATATATATATATATATATATATATATATATACCGTATATATACATATATGTATATTACATATATATATATATATATATATATATATATATATATATATATATATATATATAAACTGTATATATGTATATTAATAACGGGATTTGTTTTTCATATATGTATACATATACAAGATTGTCCTAAGTAAGTACAAAAAATTAAAGGGAATATTTCGTGACTATTTTAGAAAGAAAAGATCTGGGAATGTTTTATCGGTACTGGAAAATGGTTCTTAATATCACATGTACGCATACTAAATTTGATTAAAATATCTTTAAACGTTTTCTGTAAACCTGTATTTTGAAAACGAAACAGTTTAGAACATATGTTTATAAAACCTTTTGTAAAACAAGCCACGGAATATCCCCTTCAATTTTTTGTACTTACTTAGAAAACATCCTGTATATCAGAAGTGCGTTTCTCATATATCTTGTTCTTACATATACGGTCTCGGATTTCAATCTGGACATGTCTCGATGACACAGGTTGGGAGAATTACGGGCTGACATTAGTGTAAATAAAAGATGATCAAGATCATGTTTCCGCGCTTACTTTATTTACGTAATAATCTGACGTCCGCGACGATACAACAGAAAATACTGCTACTACTATGGCGGACGTACAGATGCTTATACAAAGAAACATAAAGCGCGCTTATCGAAAATATTTCGGTAAGTTAATTCTATAATCAAACATAAGATTTTTATATAATATATTTAAATAATATATTCACTGATAATATATTCACTGATTTAAATAATATATTCCATCTCTATTGCATCTCGCATCATTTTCAACTTTAAAAAAAATTTTGGTCTTACATTTTAGATAGAAATATATTTTAAACTCGTCACGTCTATAAATTATTTCAATTATCTCATCAAAATTCTAAGTAATTAGTCGTGCGACGGAAAAAAAGATAGAACAAAGCAAAATAACGGAAATTAACATGAGTGGAATAAAAACATAATTGTATTTATTAGAAAACGAAAAATGTGAAATAATGTGCCGAATATGTGGAATTTGATGATATCGAGTAGGATTAAGTTCCATAGAAAAACCTTTGAAATTAGTACGCACTAGGCACAGCCTCCAATATTATTTTTTCGTCGGATATAAACATGAATAAAGCAATTTCACATACTGCTATTTGTACATTGAATTCCGTGTAGTCGTTTCAATCATTTGACTATTGACGGAATGCGTCAATAATCAGACATTCCAATTACGCGAAACTCAAAGAGAGTCAAATTGTATAAAATTTATTTTTTTATTTATTTGCAAGTTCAGCGATAACGCTTTACAAGAAGTGGATGAGAAATGGAAAGTTTATAGGATATAGATATATATACATATACATATATATATAGATGTATAGCTAAATGAATGGATGTGGAATATATGTAGATGAATGGAGATTAAATAGAGAAAAGAATATGTAAATAAAAATATAATTAAAAACAAAAAAGAGGAAGAAAAGGAAACAAGAATATGAATTTATGGTGGTAATTTACTACGCTCTTTAATATACCTTCCCTAAATACTTAATTAAAAATATACAACAATTATCGTGAACAATAATGACATAAAATAGTTGCATAGTAATTCTAGAAAAGAGAGAAGAAGAGGATGGAAAGGGAAGATGGGAAGAGAGGGATAAAGGAAAAAGAAGAAAGAGGAGAGGAATAAAAAAGGCAAACAGGCATACAGGGATGAAAAAGAGAAATACGAAAATTGCTAAACGTTATGACACAAAGATACTCAAGTTCGTAAGATGTGATAAGCCTTCCTATTCGCGCCAATATTCCAGATACACATGTACATGAAGGCAGATAAACTGTCCTGACGACATCGATAGCAGAACAGGAGAAAAAAATGTCATTCGTGTTAGATGATGACATCGCGCGCGAAAGTAAGAGCACGTACGCAGGAAAAACCTGGACGCGTTTCGATTCCGCCTTTCTAAAAAGTCTCACCGACACCCCATCTTCCGCATCTCGATAAGGACTACAAAATAGTATCATAGAGCGTATGACTCTCGTAATACGAGCGTACCAGAACATTTATGCACGAGTCCATGCGCATACAAAGTTATGAGTTTTTACCGAACTAAACCACGACATCCAGGAAGTATTTGCAAAAATCAGCCAAATTGTACATACAGCAAAATTGTACGGAGTTGCCCCTTCATGAAAATATTGGAGAATACGACGGAGAGAGGTTCGGCACATATATAACAATTCGTGAAGTAGCGAATTTCGCGTGACGCAAATATTTGGATACACTTTGAATGCACGGAATGATATTTACGATTTTTACGACTATACGATACATTGCAGACACCTATCAATCCAGAACAAATTTTCAATTTGGTTACGAATACTTCGTAAAAAATAAATACTAGTTTTAAAATACTCTATTTTCATCGAGAGTTGACACGTCCCACATGAACGAATTCGATATAGCTCTTCCAGATACACAAGTATTTCGTTGACATATCTCGATCTATAGTATACATGTACATTCACGTGATGGAAAGCATATTTGTTATTAAAGTAATAAATAAATTGGTAATTGAAAATAATTACTAAGTTTGACATTGATTATGTAAGATACTTTAATAATCATATCAGTTTTATATCTATTGCAAAATGTAAACGATATGGTGCTAGATACGCAAGCGTAGAATCTAAGAATATGCAGAGACTTACAAATCTCCCATTGTCTTGCAATTAACACATAATTATCCCGTATGTGTATGCGCGTACAATAAAACAGTCACGTGCGTAAAAATGTTTGTGTGTATGTGTGTGTATACATACATATACATGTAGAAAGAGAGAGAGAGAGAGAGAGAAAGAGAGAGAGAGAGAGAGAAATAGAGAGAGGAAAAGACAACAGTCAATAACCAGTCACAAAGTACCTTTTAGTCGAGTTAGCGAGCTTCTCTCTACGCTCAGGGTCAGACTGAAACAGACATCATGACGCGTCATTTTTAACGCGATTCATTAAGATAGTCGTTGATTGGTAGACAAGTCAGATAACTTGATAGGTTAATAGATGGAAAACGTTTTCAAGACACAGACAAGACATAGAAATTGGCAACTCGATAAATCTGCTTCGTCAATGTGACGAAAGATCAACGCGAAAATTATTTGTGATCGATTACACGTAGGATTTGCTCTACGATCGTTACATGTTAACCGTCGTGACGGAGCGAACTCGTTCTCTACTTTATATATGGTATATAATTATGCAAAATATACAAAATGTCCCACAATTTGCGATCGTAATTTTAATGACATATTTCTGAGCAAAAAATGAGACAAAAATGTCGAGGCTGTAATAGGTACTTTTCAAATAGGAAGCATTTATACAAAAGATAAACCAGATAATCTAAAATTCGTATGTTTGGGGACGTTGCACAGTGATAAAGATGTTCTTGCACCCTTATCGACTCCTTATGAGAGTAAAGTTATTATATATACAACAATGTTGAAGTCATTAATTGAGTCATATTTAAACATAGAAAATAAGTACATTACACATGCTGGTAATCGTAATCACGTAAAAATATTTTTTATAGGATATTAAAAATAATATATATAACAAATTATCAATATTCATAAAATGTCACAGACAACTTCAAGAGCAAAAGCATCTTGCATCACTACAATGTATTGTCCATAAGTGCCTAAAATTTAGACTACTTGATTCGTCTACTGTAAATGTTTCCCATTTAAAAAGTATTACAGTCTTGATATTATTACGATTTTTATCTTTTTTTTGCTCAAAAATATGTTTTATTCATTAACATTACGAGTCGCGAGTTGTGAGACACTCAGTATATGATGCGTAATATATCAAAATATATATGAATATAATTGTGTGGAATACTGTAATAGCATTTCTTTTCTTGTATAATCCCAAGACATATCTTATTGTTAGCAAGACGTTACAGTCATTATAGTAATATAATTTTTTAAGTAAAACTTTCTTGACATAAGTGCTGCTCGATGGTATAACAAAAAATCTTGTTAATTATTATTTGTACTTTTAAAGATTAATCAAATAAATTTTCTTAATATTCCCTATTATTTATATTTAAAAAACCAACAAATAATTGTTAATAATGGAATAATGAGAGAACAGAGATATAATTTCTTTTTATATCTAACAAGATTTAATATATGTAATAGATTAGCTACGCATGTAAGTATACAGGATGTTTGATAATAGGTGTAACACCACTCGAGGATAGATAGAGCAGGTTAACTGCTAACTATTAAACTGAATAGAAATCGTTTTGCGAGTTTCTCAATAATTAATAAGAAATTGATTAATATATAAGAAATCGCAACTGAATGTGCATCCGCGCAATTCAGCGGCGAGTTCAATTGTGCTGATTCTCGCAGATTCTTTTATTAATTAATTTGTCATTAATTTCATTAATTATTAAGAAACTCACAAAATAATAGAGGATTTTTCTCAAAAAGGATTCATCTTTCCAAATTTTTTACGAATTTGCGTAATTTGTTCGAAATAAACTTAAAAAGAATTCCTTGCTCTCGTCTTGATGCACTTCGCAGATAACACATATCCTTTATATATGTAAAAACAGCATTGCTGCAATAATTAAAATCTTCTTCCCTATATAATTCAATCATTTGCGAAAATGTAATACACACACGCATCACATCTTTGTTTTGATATTTCTCTGGAATCTATTAGATATTCAATTATAAATAATAATTTTTAATTCACATTCCCTACCAGGACCGATTTTCAGTAACTTTTCATTCAGATCGCGTTGATGACATCTCAAGTAGCCGAGACTAATAATTTTGCTTATAACATATATTACATATATGTATATAATATTTATAAAACTATAAATTCATTATTATTAAAAAAAAGGTGCGTAATGTTTCGACGATGATAACTATATTATACATATTTTAAGCATCGATATATGATTTTATGAATTTATTTTATGGCAGTGTTATATATGTATAGTAGCAAAAGTATCAAACGAAACGGAATGAATTAACAGCCTGAATTAAAAGTTCAGAACGTAGGACGCATACGCCCTATGCGGCAGGGGACGGGCATATTAAGATCGCAAGTTTTGCTGCGTAAGGAATTGATCAAAACCGATCGACTACTTTAAGGAACGAATGATTACTTCTCAAAAAGAGACGAAACAATATAATATAATATGATAATAAGGGAGGTTTCGATCTTTTTCAACTATCAATTACTTCGTATTTTTTATATTCAATCATCTCTAAACATTTACTCTATTTTGAACAAGCGTCTAATTAACGACGCACATTTGATTAGGTAACAGAAATAAATATATCGAATGTTGTGTCGCAAATAATCAAATAAATATTTGCACGAGGATTCTCATAGGTTTTAATCCTTTTATATTTAACTTTTTAATTTTCAGTATATATTTCATGCGATCTCTGTACATCAACAACATCCCTTGTATAGATCCTGGACTGTGTCGTAAGACACATTTAAACAAGCGGTCACATTCTTTTGAATGTCATTGACGTTCTCGAAACGCCTTCCTTTGACGATTTTCAATTTCAGGAACAACATGAAGTCCACAGGGACCAAATCCGGAGAGTAGGGAGGGCGTTCCAACATTGATACCTCCTCTTTGCCAAAAATGTCTTCACAATGATACTCGATTGCGCGGGTGCGTGTCGTGCGGAAGATGCCAACTGCCGCGTTCAGCAAAATTCGGCCGCACACACCAAATTCTGAGCAGTAGCCCTTGCGGACTTCATATTGTTTTCCAAATTGAAAACCACCCTGAAAGAAGACGTTTCCAGGATGTCAGTGACATTCAAAGGAACATGACCGTCAAACTTAACAGCCTCTCTTGTGACACACTTAAATAAGCATTCCAAGATCTATACAAGATGTCATCGATGTATAGAGATCGCTGAGAAATATATTTAAAACTAAAAAGCGTTTATTTTATTCTATGTTACGTATTGTGATTTTTATTTTATCAGTCCCGGAACTTTTTGGTTCGACCTTGTATCTACATTGTCAGAATTGTGTGTATTTGAGTAATTATTATACGCGAAGACAATACCGCGTGTCACATCATAATCAGTCTGAGAAATTTCGGATATTACCGCATACACACACATAATTTTTTATATTTAATAATTCATATTTATTATTATTAAACAATATTTGTTTTTTAAAGTTTAAGCAATTTTCATAAAATTAATGAGCTCTATACGACTTAAACCGCTTCATATTTACCAGAGATATAATTGTTTTAAACATACATGACTCACTCAATATGAGTCAAAAAGGGTAACATAAACTTTAATCAATAATTTTAAATTGGCAATAAAAACAGAAGCGATCAAATACTATCTCCAAGACTCTTCATCAAATATCTATATGTCGATTTACTGATTTGATATATCAGTAAATTTAATTTAGACTTATCGCATAGTAAATGTTAAAAATGTGCGAAACAATTTCAATCAAAATTTGAAGAAGGGTATGTATAATATAAAAATATACGCTGCATGTTAATGGCAGATCATTTAAAATATATGACTCGTTGGTTATTAAATAAAGATTAAATATAGATTGTTACAGAGAAGAAAGAAAAAAGAAGGATAAACTGATCTTTCTAATTTAGCATATTTCCAACTTGTTATCACGTAAGATTAAAAAAAAAACAATTATTCAGATTAATTATGTAAGTAAAATTTAAATTCTTTTTCTTATCGTTATTAACTTGCATAAATAGGTAGACTATGCTTTCCATTCAAATTTACATTTTAATATATTTAGAAAAGGATTAATGACACAAACTTTAAAAGATTAAATCAACTTAACAAGTTTACCAAAAAAAGTACAAACGGAAGAAAATATTTATCAAACCGTAAGCCATTCCGTAAGCCAAATATACAGGATGTATCATAAATGTGAACCATCATTTCAGGAGCATATTCTACTCATCGAAATGAGCAAAATAGTTCATATAAATATATGTCCAAAAATGTGTTTGTGAAAGGATGAGAAGACGCTAAGAAGACGGGCGGAGCAGTGTATTTTGGTTGGGAGCGGTTACATTTGTGCTTTAAAATTTGTTTTTATTTCACTTTTATTTCTACTGTTTTGTATTGTCGGAAATAAAATAATACGCTTTGTAATTATTAAGTTTTAACCCAAACATGACGGTAACGTGAAAACACCCTACATATAGAGAGAGAGATAAAAATATAATTTAATTGGCTATATACAACTTTCAGTTTGATTTCACTAACCTATATAATTTATAGTATTCTTTTGCGAATTTCGATATGTACATGTACACATAGAATTATTAATGCCAATTAATTTCCAATAATGTCTCGCGATAAACACTTAAATTAACGTGTTGAGGCATTAATGGTACGGTGTACATACATTTATAGTCTTTTATGAAACAAGATCAAGAATGTCGTTGAAAAAAAATAATTGTTGCGAGTTCCAAACAGTGAGATTTAACTATTCGAATAGGTATAATTTTCCATTCGAATATCAAATGACAAATTCGAGGAAAACAATACATATAACTGCTAACAAATAACAAATTAGCACACAACCCACCGCTTATCGCTTCTCAACAATATCGTTTCTCTATGATCGAGATGCATGCGATAATTAATGATCGACAAGATATATTAATTTGATTCTCTGCACTCAATGTGAAGCGCACTGATCGCTCTGAAAGCATGATCGACGCGATAAGTTCTGTTAGATGCGTATTAGTTAAATATATGTAGTTAAAAAGTTATTGATCACCAAACATGCGCCCCAGATCCGTGCACGCACGCGAAAGGAAGAGAGGGAAGAAAAAACAAGAGGAAAAGGAGGAGGCGGGAATAACGAGAGGACTCTAAAGTCGTGTCGTGTCGTGTCTTACAGAACAATAGCGTACCTCGATACAAGACATCGCGATTCAATGGTGCGAAGATCGTCGATGTCTCACTTCGATGATCACTCGTTTCAAATCGTAGTTGAAATTCTACAAATCTCCCAGTGTTTATCGAGAAACACTTCCACGGAAATATTTACTAATGCGACGTACACGTTATTCGTTATGTATTACGTATTCTAATTTCGATTCTGCTATCGATAAGAAAACAGTAACTTCTTTTCCCTTGTTAGTACAATCTTCATTTATGTAAATCGAAGATTCCTAAATTCTAGCAGTTTCCACAAACTGTGGCTGCTTAAAAACAATGTAAGAATCTCATTCGTCATCAACCGCAATATTTAAGTTAGCTATCTTATAAATTATCACGTGCGGAGAATACACGGGAGAGTAACTAAATCTACATAAATCTCTAACTTCTTCTCGCGTCAATGAAACCTTAACTTGTAAGCTCGATAAAGCAGGCTTACAAATATATCGTAAATTCTTCAAACAATATTCCAGAATATTTTCAAAGTTTTCGTTCGTTTTAAGTACCGCTGGGTGTTATATAAAATCTATTTATATAACATATAGCCCATTTTTCGTAACTTGACAAGCTTGGTTCATCAAAGTGAAACGGTTTTTATTAAATACGAATTGCAATATTTTCTCATTTCTAACGAGCGTAAGATTTCGAGATGCTGATATATCGCCGATATTTAAAATTTACATTAAGAAATCGTTTGTAAAAAAAAAAACCCCTGATTTATGAAGAATTTGCATCGTTGAAAAAAGCATATCGCCCAACATTCTGCAGCAATTTTAGTAAATTATTCAATCCTCATATTAGAATATACATTTGCAGATGTCTCGTCCATCCTTCCCTCTTCATGCGAATCATTAGATGGCAGCTAGATTCGAATAATTCGCAACGTTGCCGAGAGCGAGAGATAGAGAGAAAGAGAGAGAGAGAGAGAGAGAGAGAGAGAGAGAGAGAGAGAGACAATTCGTAGGTTCGATAACCGGCGAAAACTGAAAAACGAGTACATACCCGTTTGCGAATGCGGGGATTCTATTCCTCGATGTCCATCTTCCGGCCTGAGAACCGACGAAAATGTCGGTGCACTCGAAACCGTTACTGTAGGCGGCTTCTCAGTCTTATCGTTCCTTATTAATTGATGAACCGGTGGTGGACCTACGCACGAAAGAATACATGAATCAACATGGATCGACATTTCTAAGCGACAAAGCGAAAATCTGAGATATTCTGCGAAATGATCGTAAGGCAAAACGCGATGTGATAGAGGAAGTGGAATAATTTGAAACACCTGGGCAAGTTGAGCTATGACAATGTCTAGATTATTAAGTGTTATAACCTAGCGGCCAGTAGTAGAATTATTAGTTGCTGGTCCCCCAATCTAACGCGTACAAAGCGGCAGCGTGGCACAACGTGTCATAAAGTTAAAAATTAAAACTGAAGATTTGATGCATATCGCTCACAGCGTAAAGTTAGTACATAAACTTTTATTTTCCAGTCAATCTACTTCACAGATTCTTTGTCGCTTTTTGTTGCATGTAAAACTATGATAGAATTTTAATGTAGTCTATTTATTTAGCAAGTGTCATATGATACATATTTCTATTGTGTACGATGAAAAGGTAAAAATATAGCGATATCGGATAATTTTGAGATAGTTTGCACAAAGTTTTTAATAAATTAGAATATAATAAATATATAATATAATAATTATTACAGACTATTTCATTATTAATATGCATTAAAATACGATAAAAATTACTTTTTGCAAGATTAATTAAGTGTTTCAACTTGCCCAATATGATCCAAAATACCCTATAAAATCTACCTTCGAAAAATTCTATAAATAAACGAAATTTGTTAAGAACGCGTTGTAATGAACATTTGGCATTACAATTCAGCGAAAAGAAAGTTCAGTTATCTTTAATAGTTTTCAAATTATCTTGAAAAGGCTTAAGCCCCTTGCACAATAGACGATAGCGATAGCGACAAGATTGCCGAAAAAGCTATACCTTTGTCGGCAATTTTGTCGCTGTCGCTATCGCTATCGCCTATTGTGCAAGGGGCTTTAGAGTGGTCCAAATTACCCCAACCTCCTCCATATAAAGTTAGGACTGTGTTGTTCTTTCCAAACGCGACTGCACGTGCCTCTTTTAGATACGTTTTTCATCGTTATCAAGTTATGAATAATATACGGTCGATCGCATGCTCCACGCGCCATCGTTAATATAAAGGGGAACGTACGTACGATAAAAAGAAAATAAAGAAATATATCATGGAGATGCAGTTGGCAACGATTCACGTATGCTTATCGCTAAAATTTTTCTGTGCGTATAATAAACATGCTCGATAAAGTGGTTTTATTTTATTTCGACTGTAAATTTCGTCTATCTGTTTGGCAATTGGCACCGTCCCCTATTTTGCTAGGTAGGATTAACGCTTCTTACAACGAGGCTCATCCCTGAGTACCATCTCGTGTATTATCCTTTAATTATCCCTCTTTATGTCATCCCCTCTAAATCCTTACTTGTCCATTTTCGTTCTCGCTTCCCTTTATCCCTAACATCTCCTTCATCGTTTCGTATTAGCCGAAAAAAGCAAATCTGTTCAATTACGCAAGTAAAATAGCTCACTAGCTCAAAATATACGCTTGAGATATACTTTCGCTGGCGCGTTCTTCATCTCGTTGTACGTTTCATCTTCATAAGTATACAAAACTGAAAAAAATAACGTCCGCGAAAGACAAAGGGAAAATATATATCGACAAACGACGTACAATCGATTATGACGCAAAACAGTTTAAGACACGCAAGTAATTTCATATTTTCTCTTCTTTCGCTTTCGATTTCGCCTACAATCTGACATTTATATCAGGAATGCATACATCTGTATATGCTGAAAAAGAATATGGAGATAAAATAAAAGGTATCTTATTTGAGAGGAGACACAAAACAATTCAAAGACACAAAAATTAACAGCCATCGCGATAATAATAGGATCAGCGCAACATATAGCTTTTACAATTCACGGACATTTGCGATTAAAAAACAAAAAAAATAAGTAAGACCAGGTAAAGCGAGATTTCCCACCATTTCGACGACAGAATCAACACAAGGGAGCAACATTTACGTGCGAGCGAATAATTTCCTCCCTCCCCTCCCCCCTCGCCCTCCCCCTCCCCCGGACTACCCCGGACTCCCCCGGATCCCGGTTCCGAGTTCTTTCCGCTTATACGACGTGAACTAGTTTAGCGAGCCTAACGGACACGGACGAAAGCGTGTTACGCCGCGGCTACCGCTCGACCCCGACTCTGTCTACTAAAAATAAGGGCAAAGGCAGATTTTGAAACTCACTGAAGCTAGCCGCCGGCTGAACGTGATCCGCGGTCGTGGCTGCGGATGGTGGGGTGTAGCTGCTGCAGTAGTACGGCGGGTGCTCTATTTTGATCGCGTTTATTTGAGGCTGCATGTCGCTGAGGTCATGCAGTATGGACGCTGAAACCAGACGCACATTAGCAGCTACGGTTCTTAGCACGCTCGTACGTGTGTCATTCGTTTTCCTTGCACTCCGCGAGCACGATCGCGAAAGCGGTGCTTCCGCGCAAAAAACAAACGAAAAAACGAGATAGAGAGAGAGGGGGGGAGAGAGGGGGGAGAGAAGGGAAGGGGAGAAAAGAGGAAGAGAGGGAGAAAAAAAATCAAATTATTTCTAATACTTTTAATAAGCGTAAAAAGAATTATTCGCTAAAGCGGTTGTAGTTCTCTCTCATTGTCAGTTATCGGGCTACGCACACAATGTACACGTAATATACGTAATAAATGCACGAGGCACTAAAAATTCCGGTACACGGAAATAAGGACGTGGCAATCACACACAATATATGTACATAATTGAGAAATTATATTTTTCATCTAACACGCTCGCGTCTGAAAGAAGATATTGGACGTAAAATTCGGTCGAGTTATTCGAGAGAAGCGCGACAGTTTTTATTCGAATCATCTCCGATTTCCAACGAATGGCGTATTGCCATTCAGAACCGTTTGTTATTATTGAGATTGCCAATGATGAATCCACGCCGAGAACTCGCGTATAACCTTTCCAAAGGGGTAACGACCCGTCGCAGCGTTCAAAGCTTTTCATTGTAGACTTACCTCGAGATACTATATCGTATCCCTCTTACAGAAATATGACAATATGCATTTTTTTTTCAAGCGGAAAAGTATCAACGTTTGTTTAACTATCAGGATGCTTTCAAAAGGTCTTTCGCATTGAGCTGTTCGTCACCTTTCGAAAGCATCCACAGAGGAATCATCGCGCATATGAAATATCTTGAGAAAAATGTTAATCTGGTAGTGCAAAATCGATCCGAATGCGAAATTTATCGAACGTACAAACGCGGGTAAGCCGTGGTGAGGCTGCCAAAGTCAAGTTGCGTGCGATTAACGGGAGAAGTCGAGTTCGAATCTATGAGAAATGTAGCGTCGTACCTTTTGAAAGCATCCAGAGCTCTTTGGAGCTGAAGACACCTGTCGCAAGGATCGTATCATTGCAGACGACACCATTATATAGTTCATGGTATCCTGTACCTGGGAACAAAACCCAGCGAACAATATTTAATATCCGTTCAGATTTGCTAAGGCCCAATATATGTGAGTTTGGAAATGTGTCGGATGTACGTGTAAAAAATTTTATAAGAAACGATCAACCAAAAGCGCGTACGTGAATGCTTCTCTCGAAACGAGTGAATATAACGGATATAATTGCACAAATGTGAACTGCGAAATTGTGCGGGTACCTTTTCGACGCCTGTCCTCCTCCTTGCTAGCGTTGCAGATCCCGTTAAGTACCTCTATAACAGAAAAAAATGACAAACGCGCTCGATTAATGAAAAGTAATTGATTTACTTGCGACAATAAGTAATAGCGCGCTTTTTTCTTTTCCGCTTCATTTTTCAGATATCGAATAGTCATCGTGGAATTCTCGATGACTTTACAACATCGAAATATTCAAATAAAGAAAATTACGTGAAACTTCTGTTTTGGCGAAAAGCGCATAACGTTTTCCACCGCACGACGTTTAGAGAACCATCGCGTTTTACGCAAATCTCATTACGCAACATATCACCGAAATACTCGAGGGTCCGGAATGTACAGCGATTTCTCGAGTAGATCGAGAGGGGTAAAGAGGGATGCGCCGATAGAAACTCGAGTCTTATTGTAAATCCTACGAGAGAGCAAAAGTAAAAGAAGAGTACGCGTAAAAAGAAACTACACAATTAATTATAATATAATTGCATATTGTCGTACATTTGAAAAGTATTTTTCTCACTCTATATATGACACACAAGTCGTATATTACAAAAGTCATATCCTAAAAAATCATTAAAAAATCCAATCAATTTGGAAGCATTTATGAAAATATACGATAAATGATGCGAGACAAATTTTTCAAATCTCGTTACAGTTGCCCGTCGTGACTCGTGAAAAAGCGAAGCTTCGTATCTCATAGATGGCAAACTGTTGAAAATTATGGATCATCGATTATTTTATTTCTTAAATGAATAGAGATTACGATATCCATTCGTATAAAATCCGACCTTTACTTGAAATTCATATCATTTTATCGTACTTCTTTTGAAACGCTACGTGGGGGTATCGCTTCGACATTTGAGAATCAATTGGAATGGCACACGACGAATCCTCACACAAGTGCAAAAATATTCAGGTATTTTCAGTGGCATGAGAGAAAATCAACGTATAAGCGAAGCTGTGTGAGCTCTCGCTAAAGATGTCCGTTGCCTATTTATTTATAGAGCGAGCATACAGCGGCAAGCATGGTCACGCGCTTGCGTGCACATTTTCTCTACATGTTCATTCGGCACACTGCTCGCGTCGATGCGCAGACATACGAAGACGCGAAAGACACGCATACAAACACGCAATAATATATATGGGAACATGCGTAGACTCTGGCTCGTACACGGATATTATACGACGTTGATACAGATATTTGGTGTGTCCGATAGAGACCAGGAGAAAGGTCCTTTTTCGCGACCTTCGCGAGGGAAATTGCACGGGAAATCGCACTAATTCTTTTCCACATTTTACGTACTTTACGTACCTTTTTGCTCGTAACATTTGTTCACCAAGTAAATTATATTCGGATTAATTATGTCAGCCATAAATGTTAAAAAGAAAAAATTATGAAAAAGATATTGGCGACGAGATTACTACATTAGCAATATTATGTATACTTTCTTTTTTATATTTTGCATTGGAAGTTGACGAAAATTCAGTCGTATCTATAGCTAGGTATGTATTTTGAGTTAATTACACAGTAAACTGAAAATGTATTATCATTTTCTGTGAGTGCTAGAGGGAGAAGAAAGGAAAGAGAGAAAGAGGAAGCAAACGTCAATGTATATTTGTCGCTTCCGCGTTCGCCATTCGATTCGTTTCGCTTCAGTCTTATTGGAACTGTTTGAAAAATTCAAATGAGAAAGATCACGTCACGTCGTCACCTTGATAATTTGATTGCGCGACTTGTCTCCGCATTGTCCAAAGTATGGATTCTCGCTAGCTGCGCTACGCTATGCTTAGCTTCGCTCTGCTTTAACGGCACGTTACGAGTCAAAGAGGTCACGCTTACACGTAATTACTGAGAAGTATGATACGTAAAACATACGCACAATAAATAAATGTTTGCATAAATATAATTAATGTAAATGTTAGTGCTATGTTTGCTTTCTCAAATTAGATCCGATGAAAATTCTCGAGCAAATCGATTCCTTCTTTGGATCGACGATCCGATCGCGACGATTATCGATCGTAATTCTTTCTTACCGTGACTCGTGATAAAGTTGGCGAGATAGAGATCCAGTTCCCGGACGGAAACGTTGATGTGATAAGGATTGACGCAAAGTCCTGGCTGCGCACATTCCGCAGTCTTCTCGAGCCGTTCGCCGTCTGTCGATTCCAATGGAATTGCCTTGAAAAGGATCACCATAACTAGATCCAGCCTCCATACCTATCACAGAGATGTCGAACGGAGATCGTTACGATCAGAGTGCGCGTAAAAACTTGTGTGAACTCTCGCTGTGTTAAATATCGGTGTTTCTTCACTAGCTCTTTAATAAAAATTCGTTTGAAATACAAATAAGAGTGCGTGCGGAAGCGTACATAAATTCGATTCGCCGGACTTACCTTGTCCGCTTGACGAAGACAATCGATTCGACGCATTTTGCCCTTTTGATCAGGATTGCTCAAAACGCACATCGCTGGTCTCTTTCCCGTGATACTCAACACAAAGTCCTCTCGGTATTCTTGCGTTATATCCTTTCGCAATTTTCCAAGAAGCCGTGAGGCCCATTTCTGTTTTACTTCCAGCTTCTCGTTCTAAGGAAAAGAAAGGCATCGTAAATCGCAAATACCAGAGTACCAGAGTACCATTGACAATCGTTGACAATCCATCGATTGCCATCGTGATCTAACACGTGATTACGCACACGTAATTGTCACTTCTTTCCTGATAAAAAAAAAGGTACTTGCATGAGTTCAACGGTAATGTAACTATATAGAGAGCAATTTTGTTAGGGATTTAAATAAATATCAAAATTTTTATACGGCGGAACGACCCGAAGGCATCTCAGTGACGTTCGATCTGGATATTTCGTCGAGTTTATAAAGTTCGTATGCCCCGAGCCGAGCGAGAATAGCGAGCAGCGACAATCGCTCGAGGAGACGAGGGACATCTTTCGGCCGTCCGCGATATGCAGCGCACGCGTGCGACCCCTGTCACCCTCGGAATAGCAAATACACGCATGCATAAGAACCCTGAGAAATGCATTGAAAGTGCGTGGAATGCATCCAAGCGTACTGCGCGCCGCGCGCGATCTATCTCGCCTAGCCCGTTTTGCTATGCACGTACACACGTCCGTACACTTTGTACGACAGGAGGCGGAAGATCTCTAGCCCACGTGTTCTAGCTTAGCGATGGAGGACGTTCAAGTTCTTCTCTTTAAAGTTTTCCAACAATTTCATCGTCTATAAAGATTCAAATTGCCTATTTGAAACCAGAGTCTCCTCAAGGTCTCGAATGCCTGAAAAATCTTTCCTCGGATATCTTCTCCTCGAACACAATTGAAACATATCGAATTTTCAAAGATGAAGTTGTTTTCTATGTCTACCTGTAAAACGGATGAGGGGAAACTGAAATTATTGTGGACTCTGAAATGTTACGAAAACAAAAGATTTAATTTAAGGTGAGAATAAAATTTAATTTTCAAAACACATCCATGAGTTTTGAAATATTCAAGCTCTTGATATTGATAATATTTGATACGATTCAAGATTATCGTTTTATGTATTTGAAACGAATGTCCATTAGGTTAGATTAGGTTGTTGAGCCCATCGTTTGTTCTAACTCATCGCGATCAATCTTACAGTTAACTTTGATTAAACGGTTGTACGAGATAAAATTAAAAAAATAACAAAATAAAATATATCAGCAACTTGCAATTAAATTCTAAAGAAATCTTTGGCAGGAAAATTATTACATCTATACTGCCCATATGACATTAAAATTTAGCAGTCAACTTAACGACTTAACAAGGGTATATATAATTAACGGTATTAACTTGACGATCGTTCGCATGTATCGTGATTGCGATCAGACGAAGGGCGGTCGAGGAATAGAATAGTCGAAACGACGCGACGCTATCCGCGCAGCTATCACGCATCGACGCGCGACGTCCCGACATTTCCGTGCACGGGCACGGGCGCGAGCGCAGGCCGCGGGCGCGCGCGGATAAAATGTCAGGCACGTTCTTACACGCTTACACGCTTGTATGTACGCGCCCGCGCGCGCATTCGCGAATAAAGCGGATAAGAGGTAAGAGGTGCATTTGCCGCTGAGGTCCGCTCCTCGCTGGAGAAAGCGTCGCGCGTTTACGGTGCATCCTGCGTATACTCGATATCAGGTATGCCGAATGCGAAGGAGAGCCGTGTTCACGGGAATTGTACCGAGAACGCATAATATCGTGACATGCGTACATGCGCTTGATGCGCTATCCCGAAGGCGCGGCAATCTCGCCCGCGTCACTAATTTCACACGATTGCGCTTATATATATCCTTCGGCGTCTTCCCATCAGATAACACAATGTCCAAAATCGGGACACAAGATTCTAAAACGTCTTAAAGACGTCTTAATGACATCTTAATGAAAGAAGGAAGAAAGTTAAGAAATGTGCAATAACCAAACGTTTCAACTATATTATCATTCATCAGCGGTGAATTAAATATTTCAAAACAAACATTGAATGTTGTTAAATGATGTATCTCGGATTGATATCAAAATTTAAGTACAATAATCAAAGCATACTTGATATGATAATATGTAACAATACCGTAATATGTAAAAGAGCATCAAAAACGTCTTACGTCCCGATTTTAGACATTGTGTTATTTGGATTTTCCTTTATTGTCATTCGACAAAGTATGACACGCGGAGCAATACCCCAAAACATCCAGTTAAATAAAATCCAAACGTTTAATATAAATTTTATTTACATGCCTCAGTGGCCGAATTGGTTTAATTAAACACCCGCACGGAATGCAGCTGTGGCAATAGGTCCAGATTCGAATCCTGGCTGGGATGTTATTTTTCGCAACATATCCTATATGTCCCGTACTTTCCATATAGTATATCTCTAATATTCTAAAACAATTTAGGTATATATATTAGTATCATTAAATTGATTATTAATTTAATTATGTAATGCTCCTTAGTTGAGATCACTGCGTTTCAAGTCCGTATAATAACGACGCATGGTTTGCTAGGCCGATGAGTTGTACGTAAAATTCACACAAGTAATATTATTAGGCTACTAAAATCCCGGCCTGACCGTAAATGGCATTTTCTCTAAATTAATTGTGAACTTTATTTTATATATAGATTAGACATTTTATTTTAGACTGAGAGGGAGATGAATCGATCGTTGCCGCTACGAATCTTATCGGGCGAATCTTATCCGACGACACCTGCCACGACAGCTGCTGCCGATTTATTTTAGATCAAATATAAGAGTTCGCGCCCTGTAATTGACCCTTTCTTTCTCTCCTTTTCTCTCCCTTTTTCTCGAGCGCATCGCGATTCTACCGATATACCTATATCGATACCATTCCGTCGCATCCCGATAGATATCGTTTTGCCCGTGAAGAAAACCCTTCGTAGCTTCGGCGATGACATTATCAGAAGAGAACAATACTTTTAATTTGTCATACAGTATACCGCAACGATTTATTTCCTCGACATAGTAAACATTTTCTTCGTTAATTTTATCATTGCTCCAACTCTCGATTTGACTTTGTCTTCCGCGGTCTTGAATCTCGAGACTAAAACGCATCACTACGAACGTCCATACTCACGAGCTATTTATAAACATGGAAAATAAAGTGCGTATTGCATTGTCGATCCAAAATGGTGAACGAACATTGGTAATGCATTTTGCATTATTGATATACAATTTTTCTCAAAGGCGACAACCGCTGTTATTTAACGAGACAGAAAAATGAGAGAGAGCGTAAAGAGGGGAGAGAGAGAGAGAGAGAGAGGTAGAACAAAAAAGCGAAACAAAAACATCAAAATATTTTCATAATGTTATAAAGTAAATCACATCGGCCAAAAGACGAGTGATTTAGACGAGAAGTGAATTAAGGTGTTAAATACTAATTCATTCAATAAGAAGGAAGAAAGTTAAGAAATGTGCAACAACCAAACGTTTCGACTATATGTATAACTAAGTCTTCATCAGCGGTGAATTACTTAAATATTTAAAAACAGACATTGAATTTTGTTAAATGATGTATCTATATAGGATTGATATCACAAAACTTAGAATACAATAATCAAAGCATACTTGATGATAATATGACAACAATATGTAATAGAGCATCAAACGTAATGGCAATGTCGGACTCATTGTCAAGAATATAAAACAGAGTGAACAAAAAAACATTTCCCTCCCCCCCCCCCGCATATTACAAGTCAACGAATAAAAATGTACGAATTTCAGCGGTTAAAGGCGCGAAACTGTAAATCCCCAAAAAATCATGCCTCCAGTCTAAAGTAATTCAAAAGATTTTAATAGTTATTTGTGTAACAAGTGCTGTAAGATGAAAATTCCCGGGTGCGGAGTTTACGCACGAGCCGAAGGCGAGTAACCGCACCCGGGAATTTTCATCTTTACGCACGGGTTACACACCCTATTTTATGTTACAAGTGCATGGAAAGTGGTCTATCACGCACGCGTAGCGTGCGTAATGGGCCACTTTCCATGCACGTGTTGCATAAAAGTATTTTAAGTACTTTCGTAATTTATGAAGAAAACGTCATTGATCGAAGTGAAAACTAAACGTATGTAACGAGGATGAAATCTGTCATCGTACAAGTATATCAACGCGAAATGCAACATCGCATTTGAGGTCGCGGATAATGTCAGTTCGGGCTGAATTGTCGTTCGACGGTAAGGATAAGTTGTAATACGTGGAAAGGAATGAAGAAAATTCCAAGTGTGTGTGTGGGATAGAGAGAGAGAGAAAGAGAGAGCCTGGGAATATATTTATTAATTTGGCAAACTTCCCAGCCATGTATATCTGCCCGACCCTTTACGTTACTACGTTATGACGCGAACAAAGCGACTCCGCGATTTCTTTATAGGCAATATTCCGAGGTCTACGTAAAACGCTGTAGATATTATATATACTGTCTCTCGAAGCGGAGGGCATCGGCTGTCTTTCCCATTCCGAGTACGAACCACGGAAAGCATTAAAGTTGAAATTGTCGACACCCCTATGAGCTCGCTGTACTTTCGCCCTTCGTTTGAGGAGCAACACTTTCGTTTTACTTTTCCGCCCTGTGCTTCACACAGTCAAGTACAAACAACTCGTAGTTTCGAGTTTTCGTTTAACGGTCGTGAAACGACGCGCGGATATCGAACATCCGCTGTCTCGAGATTCTCTGAAAATTTCTCACGGTGTTTTTACTCGCGATTCGCGAATCGTATTTGTTTTGGCGACGTCGCGTAACACGGCGACTCGCGTAACCTTTTAGATCCTCGTAAATTACGGATCTTACGCAAGAAAAGGGTCGTCTCGCTTACGTTTAAACATTTATATGCGAGTTGAAATAAATCTCAGCAATGCGCAAAAGGGAACTTTGTGACACTGTACCACCAACCCAGACAGCATTTTACACCAAACAAATATTTAAGACATCTTAAAGATGACTTTATCTCGATTTTAGACATGATGCAGTCTGGGAAGTTATTTTATTGAAACTAAAACATATTGTGCCTGCTAATTTATCGGCCAAACGACAAAACGTCTCAAAGTGTCTATTAATACGGATAATCAGACGATTAGAGACAAATGTGCCGAGATTCGTTTCAGCACGGTATCGAGGACACCGGGTGTCGTAAAAACAGGATTTGTCTCACTCATCTTATAAAACGATTAATTTAACATGGAATGTAGATGCGGGTGATCGGTTGTTGTTCCTTTTGGATGAATGATGACGATTATAAGGCGTAACATATCTATCGAAGCGAATCCACAGTTACGTGGTAGTTCCCGGCTAACGAGCCGGAAAAGGTGACAATGCGAGCGACGAGCGGTACGGTAGAAAGGGTAGCGCGCTGCTAGTTTGCATAAATTTAGGAAATACAGGGTAGAAAATCGATATCTGCATAGAGATTATAGATGGTGGTTGGTAGGCGCCGCGTAGCCGCAGCCTCCGTCGCGACGGCGTATGCGCTACATGTCTACGTCCTCCAACACCATTTTCGACCGCCCCAAACCGACCGGCCATCCCTCCCTCTCCCAACCCCAACTCATCCCCCATTGCCGAAAAGTTGGTGCGCAACGCTCGCATAGCGAATACTTCTCGTGGGTGTTGGTGCCCTCCCCCTCCCCCTCACCCTCCTCTTCTCATTCTCTCTCACTCTGGATCCTCCCGACCGTTCCTCCGCTTCTCTCGCACGGACTCTCTCGATCCACCGCGACCCTTTTCAACCCTCCGCCGAGCCGCACATACTCCTCTCGCATACGTACGCTCTTCCTTATTCCTCTTACGAGCGACGCGCCGCGCCGCGCCGCGCCGGGAAGCGCCCGGTCGCATCGTACCGTACCGCGCGCACCCCCTTTCCCACTCTGGTTTATCCCCGTCTATCCGTCCATTGCTCACATTCTCTTTCTTTTGCTCTGACTTCCTACCTCTTTTCCTCCATGCTACTCGCTCGTCTCGGTCCCTCACAGCGCCCTACACCCGAATTGAAGTAGTCGATATCGTACTGCGGTCTGTCTCGAAATTAAGAGAAAACGACAGACTCGCGTCGCGCGTAGTCTGGCTCGTATCTCTCGTTGTTTTCCATCCACGTCCCTTTATTCCCGGATTTTCTTTCTCCCAACGTATAAATGCGCCGCGTCTCCACGCTTACAAAATGTACCGCACGTTACGACGATTGACAAGTCTCAATGGAGCTAAATAATGACGAAACGTGTACGCGAAGATATCTTACTTTTATTAAAAACAATCGAGTCGAGGTCAATATCGAGGTCACTTTTCTTATTTCGCTATGACAATTGGACTTTAAACGAGACTGTTTCACAACGCTTATAATCCTATCGTCGCGGCGTCGCTCGATCAAATCACGATTCAAAAGATCTTTGTTTTCCTCGTTCCAGCTTCCAGCTAAGTATTCTAATTAAATCCCGCTCTTTTAGCCTACAAAGTAAGCTACTTTGGAATAATGCCTATCACATCATTGGTTAATAGCCTACAAAAATAGTTTGAAAAAGAAAAAAGAAAACAAAACTATATTTTGATTTCATAAAACGTAGTCATGTCACTGCATACAAACACCGCATCGTGCCAGTAGTTGTACACAGAGAATATACTTTAGCATTGTGTTTTGTGTGTTGGCCAATGACCTTCCACTTTCATTTATTTTATTTATACGTTTACTGGACCGACAAACTATCATACGCGAACGATTGCGAATTTAAACGTAATTTTTTAGATGAAATTTTACCTGATGGGCTACTCCACGAGACATTCCCGCGCCTCATGCGAAAATTATCGAATTTGTCGAATGTACAAAGATTCTTTACAATTAGCAATGTTAATTTGCATGAGACTCATTCTTCAGATGCATTCGGAAATGGGACGAAAACGCTAAAAAATAGAGGAAGAAGAAACGCCTATGCGCCACTAGTTAATGCCGGCCGCTCTTCCGCTAAATACCGCAACATCGCGAAATTAAAATATTGATCGAACGCTGTCGCGAGGGAGGATGGGAATCACGGTGGAGAGAAGCAATGGGCCGATAGCATTAGCAATCGTGGTATCGTCAAACGGGCACGACGGGCCGCTAGAGAAAAAAAGTTAATCGAAAGATTCACTATTTATTATTAACAATAATAATAAGGGAAACACGACCGTTATGATATGCAATCAATTAGAGAGAAAAACACCATTTACGGTCTGGACTGGATTTGATGCTAGTGAGCATCCCTATTAAATGACCCCCTTGGGGTGATATTTTTCGCAATAAATTCTTTACAGTAATTTAATAAGGATGCTTATTAGCATCAAAATTTAAATCGATTATCGATTTAGGTATGTGGGATTTACTGTTCCAACTAGGAGCTGTGTTTTAAAGACTAACAAAAAATCGACGCGTAATTGACTAACAATGAGTTTGGAAAAAGGTGTACAAAACACAAGGATTATTATTAGGTTATCAAGATCCAGTCCAGGTCGTAAATGGCGTTTTTCTCTTTAATCGAATTTATTATTAAGTTTTGTAATCGTTCAATTTATACCGCGCACGCAGACGCGCACACATCAAACACATACACACACGCACAATTCTTGCCTCGAATTAATTGTTCGAAAAGCCAATTTATCCGTAGTTTGATTTATGTATACCGATAAAAAAATGTTAAAAGTCAAAGAGAAACGTCCATTAGATTAATTTCAAATAATCCCTTACCTGGAGTTCCTCTTTACACTGACGTTCCTCTTCTAAACTCATCCGTTTTTCGTGTTTCTTATAGTATCGCCTCTTGGCAGCTTGTAGGTTGAACCATGTATACGAGAAAGACTTCACGAATGGTAGAAGAGCCTCGATAAATGGATGGAACTCATCCTGCAATCGTACAATGTTTATTCCTTTCATAGGATTGTCCATATCCATATAGAATTGTCATCATATTAACACTTTTACTGCCAAATGGAATTAAAAAAATTACGCCCTGAGCCCAAGGCGGTTTTTTTTACCAGTTGCTGTATTTTATTGCCGATTCTTTTATGACAGTATTTAAGCTTTTCCATTTCCTTTTTTTTTGCAGCTTTTGACCTGATAATACTCAGTGTATTACGTGTATTATTTACGATACACCTGGCCTGCATGATTAGGTTTTAGATGTATCGTAAACACGTGGCAGTGAGTGTTAAGCACTTTGGGTCTCGCAATTTGAAAGTTTGTTTTCAAGTACACATGCAATTCTCGATTTTCATAAAAACGCAAGTTTTGTAAATCACGGATATCGGTGGAAAAATTCACGCAAAAGTAAAAAGAACGACACGAACAATATCCCAAACTACTAATTCAACTAGCTTTCACAGCTCGAAATATCTTTGTTAATAAAATAGACAAATACATCAAACATATGTTATTTACCCTATTATTTATGTGTGTACACAAAACTGCAAACATTGAAGTGAACAAAATGTATGAGATTTATCATTTCTCTTGATGAACGTCTCTCGACGTAAGTCTTTACATAGATAAAACTATTGAAAGAAACCGCTTTCTTTAAATTAAAAAAAAGTTTATCTGATTTGCTGACTGTTTAGCCGATATGTTATTAAAGAATAATCTAGTCTACTTAGCTTGGTTAAAAAAAAGTATAATCGTGTAGCAGAGAAAAAGCGAAAGAAAATTGAAATAATGGATAACAATGATGAAGTTATAGCAATTAAATAAATTAAATTATATAAATATTTAAAAAATTGTGGTTTGTGTGACACAGCTGTGTCGATCTTTTTATTAATTCCGCTATAAATTTAAGCTATAATTTTTGACTGAACAGTTTATGATAGTTTACACGTACTTTGTAATACAAAGAGTAGTTTTTTTATCTTAATTTTTGTTTAATTATTCTTTCATAAACTTTTATTTTTGTTTTATTAGTAGTACTTTATCTCTTTATCGCTCATACTTGATTTATATATAGTTTCTTTTGTCTACGTATGTTAAATGAAATTTAAATTATATTTGCAATGCACTCAATATCAAACATATCGTATTTGATACGGGCGATAGATAGCAGTGGACTTAATTCAATATCTTCTCCCCCCCCCCTCCTCTATTTATAACGAAAATTAGAATCCTTTCGTCGTGCGTATCTTGAATGCTACGAATAAACTGCTAAAGAACACAAACGAACCATCGAGTATTCGCAAACACTGCAGCCGCTGTAGCACACTACCGTCTGTCCGTCCCTCCTGTCAGCGTCCAGCTGTCAGATACAGCGATCCTCGCAGTAACGATTGCGAAGATCCCGATACTCCTTCGCGCCACAGTTGTGGATCGCTCGCGGCCTCATCTGTACCGATCGGATCTGTTCTCGAGAAGAAGCGATTGGTTTTCCCCGCGACTTTAAATCTTCCACGCGAGTAGCCGAGCAGCGGTCCAAGAATCAACAATCGTGAATCCTCCCGAGACTCCGAAACTCCGAGACTCGCTCGACTCCCGCGCTCGCGCACTTTTCTTCCTCCTCGCGTATTTTTCTAATTAATTCGACAAATCTATCTATCTGCACTCTTGACAAAATGTCTCACACCGTCGAGGAGCCGCCTGCCAACGCCGGCGATCTTGTTTGCGACACTGCGGTTTCCGTAAACGCTGTCGCGTCCATGTATTCCGCGCGATCTGTATCAATCGTACGATAATAACGCATAATTTTTATCGATCACCGTTACCGTGAAGTCATTTGGACATTCGTGTTAAGCGAGTGATCGTGCTCTCCAAGTGGGGTCTCTATATAACGTTAGGAGCGAAATGACATTCCTTTCTTTAAGGAAAATCGTTCAAATTTGTCCCTATTGAATCTCACTTACGACTTCTTTTCCTTTATAAAAGAATTACTATTCTAAACTCGCCGCGCAGTTTAAATTTTAAGAATCGAAAACGCTAGCGATCTCGTCAGGTTCTCGAGACGTTTGCTCGCGAGACGAAGCGACGAAAAGAGAAAAAGGAATCGAAGGAGAAGTATACACCAGTATACACTGATATGCGTTCGCGCTCTTTCCTTCGGCGCCTCGTCAGACGTCGGACGTCAGATGCGCTCGGTTATCAAACGAAGGAACGAACGTATACGTACGAACGGAGTAATGAGAAACGAATGCAACTGGGAGTCGAGGCCGTCGCTCACGGACGTTTTACGGACGCGCCATTGCACGTTTACCCGCGCGTCCATCTGTCTACGTAACGTTGTTATTTTCGGGGAAACCAACGAAAATCAGAAACGTCAAACACTCTCTCGTCATCGCGGCAGGGATAAAGAACACATTTTGGAGAGGAACGCGCAACGAATTTTGGGATATACTTCCCAGATAATATAATGTTCAATATCGAGACATAAAAGAAGATGTCTTAATGACGTCTTACGTGCCGATTTTGGACATTGTGTTATCTGGGCTGAGGGAGGTACAAGCGCGAGAAAGCCAAAGGAAACGCGTCCTCTCGTATTCTATTTCTTTTTTTATTTCGTTCTTTCTTTTTCTCTACTGTAAGTTACTTCTCACGCGAGAAAATTCATGCCAAAAACCGACGAGCAGCCAAGCGGGAAGAAGCGCAAAGTAAATCACTCCCGGAAAACGATGGTCACACGGGAAACGTACCATTGTCAGGTACGAGCGATTCGCGAACTCAAATTAGAGTCCGTCACCTCCTCCTCCTCCTTCTTCTCTTCCGCCACCACCGTCTCCTCCTCCTCCTCCTCCTCTACCACCACCTTCTCCTCCTCTTCTGTTCTTACTCGCGCAATATCGCGTGGCGCAAACTTATTGTTCGAAAAAACTCACGAGTCACAATTCCGATGAAACATCTCGATGTATATCGGGTCAACGTAATTTTTATCGCGGTCGTATAGAGATTATAGAAACAAAGAAAAAAAATAGAAATTCTCTACCTAACGGTATAATAAATGAGCGGCGATAAAGAGACGACGGGAGCCGCTGTAAGAACGGGCCACCGGTAAATAGCTCTACGGTAAATAACGCATAAGAATGCACTAGGTCGGCGTGAAAAAAACGTAACGACAATCAATCGGCGGAACCAAACGTAAATTTAACACGTTGATTCGCCCACGCGAATAGCGAATCCGAATAGCGAGAATCCGTGTCGGCCGAGCATCTGGCTCTACACGAAGCGTGTGGTAGAGTTTTCCCATATTCTTTCGAGAGGTACGCTGCACCGCGCCATTTCAGCGCGTAGAAGCGATCGGCGATCCCCGACGAGGCGCAGCCGGGATGGACGATTTTGAAGGAACGTCGTAACTTTTTGGCACGAGATAACGAAAACTGCTGAGACAACTTCTTTTTTTTTTAGCGCGAACCCCGCTACCTCCGACAAAGCAAGTTGGGCGCGTAATTACGTGGGAGGGCGCTGTTTTCGGATTCCGCGGGCTTCGTACGCGACCTACGTTTCGCCGTCGAACGGAACGGTGGATGCGACGTCGGTCGTCGCGACGACACTGAGACGCCGGTCGTCGGGACGCGCGTATCGAGACGCGGACGGTACCGCGCGCGCGGCGCCCAGGTACGGCATCCTAAACAGTTATTAATAGCCCCTGTCCTAGCTTACTAGATTTGCCCTCGAACTGACGCGACGCGACGCAACGCGACATCAACGCGATTCCTGCATCTCCTTTGTCAATCCCCCCCCTCTCTCTCTCTCCCCCTGTTTAAACGCTTTTTTGTTCAAACGGTGGAATTTGTTGCTCGATTATTCAAAATTCACGGTGCAACTCTGCGCACCGGGAATATCCATGATACTCCGAATCAAATTTTAAGTTTAGAATTTGGAATAAGAAAGGCATCAAGGCACGTTGGATTGATGCGCAGTATATGTATATACGTACGCACACGCGCGCGCTCACACACACAAACACACATGTATACACCCCCCAAAATTTACATCACACAAATTAATCGCGACATATATGCGGACATTATAGTCGAAAATAAACCGACGAGATTTTACGTACGCAGCATAAAATATCTCGCGGGACAGAAGAGAGCGGTCAAGTAAACAAGGTGATCCCAGACAACACAACGTCCAAAATCGGGACATAAGACGTCTTATGTCCCGATTTTGGACATTGTGTTGTTTGGGATGGAGCATCGAGAAGCGCGCGGATTTAAATCACGCGTACTCGGATGACCACCGTTACAATGTAAAAAAAAACATTGATGTTTAAAAACTATCGATTAGCAAAACAAAATTTGAGTGGCAGCGGAAGCGCACGTATAAACGAATTAGCAAAATCGAGTAACTTTCGCGCGCGCGCGGCGAACGTAAGCGAGGCGTTTTAAAAATGTAATTGTAAGCACCTGTCCGACGGAAGGAGCCTGCAGGTAAGTCGAGACATCCGGTTCCACCATGCAGCTTCTCAGAGTGTCCGGGATGAACATGAGTAGTCTGAACGTTGTCTGAGAGCCAGGCTGGAGCTGGTTCGACCTTGCCGCCAGGGTCTGACTCGCCGCTCGACGACGCCGCGCTTTAACGCCCAAGTCCAACGGTGGTCGTTACCATGCGGAAGTAGAGCTTAATTCGGCCGACGAGCGCGGAGTCGAAATTACCCGTTGTCAAAGCTCCGTTATCGTCCGAACGACGGGGACCACGTCCTAGGCGCCCTTCTCGGCGTACAGTTGCTGGCGTACGATCGCTCCCGCGAGTTGCCGAGGGTGATGAGACACGTGGATCGAAGGTGCTCCGTTTCTTCGCGAGCTCGCGGGCGAGTTACGGACGACACGGTGGTGGTAGCGGCGGTGGTAGCGGCGGTGGTGATGATGCGGTCGTACGGAGTTGTCAAGCTCCACGGGGATCTCCCGTCTTTGCAGGCGATTCGGCCGCTACCTCTCGCGAACGATCCCGCGCTCCCGAGAGACGTTCTCGCAGGACTGTCGTTGTCGTTCCCGGCACCGACGAATCCGCCGTTGGCGATGGTATTACGGATGCTGTTGACGTTGACACTGCGAAACTGTCGTTTGTCGGGTGGTGACGAGACGCCGCACCCAAGCACACGCATCCTACCTAACCGCAGCAGCCACAATTGCAAACTTTTCGATTTCGGATCTCCTTTGTGTCTCTCTCTCTCTCGTAACGCCACAATTTGCGGCTCTCCCCCACACACACTGTGTCGCCCCTTCCTCGTATCTCTCTCTTACGCTTCCTCCCTCCTTCCCTCCCTCCCTTCTGCTTTTATCTTACCGACTTTCACCCCTTCCTGTTTTCAATATCGCTTTTTTTCTTTCTGGAAATGCCTGTAGGGATGTCTCCTATGTTTCTATCTCTCTTTAGACCTTTATTTTTTATGTATCCCTTGCGCTCTCCCCCCTCCTCTCTCTCTCTCTCTTTTTATTTCTCTCTCCCTCTCTTTCTCACCCCTTTTTTGATTTTATAGCCTTGATTTTTGGTTGCTTTTTCTCTCTCTCTCTCTTTCTCTCTCTTTCTCTCTCTCTCTCTCTCTCTCACTCTCACTGTCTCCCTTTATTTTTATCAATAATTCGCACTTTTCCCTCTTTCTTTCTCCTTTTTTTGCCGCGTAATTTTTATATTGTCTCTGTTACTCTCTTATTACATCGATGAGTACGATGACGACAACACAACGGCAGTAATGATGAAGGACTCTTTTGCTTCGGTTCCTTCTAGCTCCCCTGTGTCCGAAGACGGCGAGCCTCGGACTACATCGACTCCAAATCGCGAACGCTGCGTCGACATCGGCGTCGGCGTCGGCGTCGGCGTCGGCGTTGGCGTCGGCGTAAAAAGCCAACAGCGTCGCGCAAGCCCGAGTGCAGTCCGCTACGAGATATAGAAAAATAATCCAAAAGAACGAGAAGTAAAAACGTACGAATCGGAACGAATATAGATAACGGGTTTAGATGATCCGCGTGTTACGTGGAAACGGACATAATAGAAGAATGAGAATAAGAATCAATTTTAAAGCCTACATTTGAAGTAGAAATATCAATATACGTGTATAAGCTGAAAGATTCAACTTCGATGCATACGAAGAAGTATTCTCGAAAGAAATGAGAAGAAATCTGGAGTAATAATTCTGGCAAAAAGAAAAAAACAAAGCGAGAAACGTTAACGAAAACAGAAAATAACGATAAAAATAACGATGACAAAGTTATCTCTCGATTGTTTTTTGTATTACTTTGATTATTGCATATGTATTGTTGGCGTAAAGACAAAACGCAAGATTGTGCAACACTATAGGCGGTGCAGCAACAGTCTTCCGTTTTTACTACAACCTGTAGTAAAACTCTCGAAAAAATCTTGCGTTTAAATCAACTTCGATGAAACTCTCGATTAGCTTAATCGGCGATTAACTTATCAAATAATATTCGTACTATTATGTTAACATGGATGTAGAATTGTTAATTTTTTTTGTTCCTTGTCGCATTAGCAAACAAGATTAAAGCAGAAAATTAACAATTGAAAATTTTACAGTTGCAAACTTTACTGTACAATTCTCTGTCGGTTAAGAATTAATCGCTGATTAAGTTAATTGGAATTTGATCAAAATCGTAACTTAATGAGAACTTATGATCGTTTTGAACGAAAGAATTAAAGAAATAACTTTATGTCAATTGATTCACTTCAGTTTTATCAACGACAAATGCTCTTGATACTTATTATTATAAATAAAGTTATAAATTTATCAATAAAAGAATAAATTAGATTTCAAAAACTCGAATACGCTATCGTGCTGTACCACAAATAAATAAATTTTTAGCGAAACAATCTTTCTGATATGCTAAAAATATATTCTTTTTAATTCTAAAATAATGCAATAAGTTTCACATGAGAAGTTAACTGGGAGATTGACTATGAGTTTTATTTACAAATAGCAAAGAAAGATAGAATAGAGCTTAATAGAGATCGGTAGATTGAGAAGGGAAAATTCGTATAATCTTGGAAAACTCGAAACACACCGAATTGACGACCGACGATCGATCGATCATAGGAAAAACTCATCGGAAAGCTCTTCTACTTACTTATATTTACAGAATTATCATGAATTTTACGCAACAGTTTACGGAACTATACTTATAACCCCTATTCATAGTCCAAGCTCATATTTAAGATCGTTTTAAGTACGAGGATGTTTCAAGTTCTCGAGACGCTGTGCAGTCATTTCATTGATAGTCTGAAAACCGCCTACGATCAGGCTTAAAACGATCTTGTAAATATAAGATCGGATTATGTGAATACCGCTCTACAACTATGCTCACAGGTTGCAGATACGAAGGCGCGCATCCGTTGCGCAATTTTCGAAACAGAATCAGAACGGATATTATCCACTACGTCTGACTACGTGAAATTCTCGTAATTAACGTGATAAGTTCTAAGTACATGAAAATGAGAAATTATCAACAACAATTTTGATCTACCCCTTTACAGCATATACGCGTACATATAACTCGATATTATTTTATTTCAAAATAAAACTTTATAGGTTTCTCTTGCAAGTATAACACGCGTTTTGATTATACGTATAGTGTAAAATTGTCGAAGGATATTATTTTTCATTCTTTCGTTAAAGCCTGAAAACACATTACATGAATATATCCGCGCGTTTTTCTCGTTAAAATTATGTTAAAAAAAATTAAATGTAATAAACGATTTCATCATGCAGTAACACCATACTTAAACGCAAAAATATTCTTCGAGATGTATGCTTCTTATCGATTTCGCTCTCTTCCTCCCTCTCTCCCCCGAAATAATAAAACATTTTAGAAAAGTAAATGATATATTTATTAAACGATCTATTGTTATTATATGTAAAGATTTTTCAAACAAATTTTGAAATAACGAATCTTCCTAAATCTTATTTGGTATTGCAATTTGTCTACGATATTTAAATCTATGTTATTTCAATTAGAGATGTACTATTATAAGAAAATTGTATAAAAGTTCTCGTATGTAAAGTATACAAATTTGAAAAATGAAATTTTGCAAAACACGCACCCATAGTTACTTAAGGTTACTTATTAAATCTTATTACGATAAATTGACAAAATAATTTCTATAACGATGTAACTTTGGCTAAGTATCGCTAATAATTACGAATGTGATACATAATCATGTAATACTTTTGTTTTGAAATTATATAGTTAGTTACATAGGGATAAAAATACATGCATGCATACATACATACATATACATAATTTTTTTAAGAATCTCTTTTAGCAAACATTAGTAAAAATGACTTATTCCATGTCAATTGATTTACTTTGAAAAAAAAATTTGTATACTCGAGCTTGTAGATTTGCTTAAAACTAACTATGCTTATGATATATTATCAAAGTATCTTTCTTGTTTACAATTCATTGAATGCGAATTGGTTTCAGACTTACACAACTACTTCACTAAACAAATACTTAAAAAACATTCTTCACAAAAGTTTAAACAGCGATACTCACTTTTAATATCGCTTCGTATTATTTTCGTATAACAAGATTTGAAGCAAATAACATTGATGATTTATACATCGATCCATTCAACATGGAACACTCTAAGTGGCATGTGGATAAGAACACGTCACTAGATACTTTATAAAAGTGTCTCTTAATATTGTCCAAGTTGTTAAAAGTTGTACAACGATCCACTGGACAATACAATCGCAACGTATCTCATGATTCTTCAAACAGCTGGTAATGATCAATAATAAATGAATTAAAACTGAAAAGAAAATGCAATATTGAGTAAATAAGATGACAAAGTGGGAGTAGATATGGAATAGAATAAGTTGGATACTCACCCTTTTTAGGAATTCCTCCGCACATATGCGTGCTCTAGCATTAACCGATAATTTCATTTCGCTGATTTCTCTATCAATTTCTTCCATAAAGTGAATAACAAAATCTACTATCTTGTGTTTGTACATTTGTTCTACGTGAATATTAGTAATTAGAAAGCTAATGTCATAGCCCTAAAAAAGAAATTACGTTAATATTATTATTATTACAAATCATGGAAGCTTAAAAGCTCGCAATAAACTTGTGGCTATTCACCTCTACCGGTTTTCTTCTGAGAATCATAAAATGTTCGGCCCTCATTGTCATGAATCTTGTAAAATTATGACAAAGAATTTTTTCTAGATCATCAGCTTGTTTCACAGCAATACTTATTCTCATACTATTTATACTTGATTCAATCAAGACTTTCTCCTTATCGTTTCTACTTATCAAGATGGGCGTTAAAAGCAGTTCTTTGCTCGCCCTTACTTCTACCTCGGGCTTGTTATGTTTTTCCACAATTTGAGAGGAGAAGTTCTCCAGGCACATAGCGGCGGTAAGCGTACGCCTGACTGCTGTCAAATATGGCTTTAATGTTCCCGACTGTAAAATAAACAAGATAAATGGCACAAAACATATCAGATACATTAACATGATTAACAATTTGAAACTGACCGCTGCGTCAGTATGCAAACATGGGTGACTTTAGCTAGAAAGACATTTAGCTTGAGATTAGAAATCCAAAGAAATGGCTATTAGAACCCACGAATTCTAGCACACTTTCCGCAATTGGTACGGCTAAGACCCGGTCTACAATAGGTGTAGGAAGCCTTTAGTCTTTCGCTTTCAGCTTTGAGCTGTGACGTTGACTTGTTCTAACAAGCTCTAAACTTTACAGCTACGATCTGGACAGTTCGCTTAAGGCAGCGTCAAGTTTAAAACTTGGAGCAAAAGGCTAGGAAGCTGAAGGCTTCCTACATCTATCGTAGATCGAGTCTAAGAGAACGTCATCGTCATACTTCTTATAAGAGTTACAAGTCAATCAATCTTGAAATGCTTGAAACTACAGTTGAATAACGTGACTTACCATGTTTACGACAGATAGATCACAAGTTTCGATATAACATTCGCATTCACGTTAGCTACTCGACTCTCAGAGGTCTACCAAGCTTTGCACTGCTCTATTCGGCTCGACGAAGCGTACGGAGACGACACATTACATTGACGAGAACACTTTGGCTCAATAATTCGACTATTCCGGCTTGCGAGCTGGCGAATTCAACAAGCCCGATCCACTCTGGTTGAATCAGTAATTCGATTCTCCTCGATACAGCTACAGCTACAGCCGGTATCTCCAGTATCTCTTTGACTTGACTCAACTTCCAGCAGTTCCAGCACTTGGGGCTTGGGGCGTCAACGACAAATATCTCGAACTTGTTTCCAATCGTCGAAATTTGATTGTAAGGAAAGAAACTTTGCCACGCTGGTTTTAACCAATCACAATTCCGAAAGCATATGAAGCATATCCAAATATCCAGTAAATAAACGCATTAGCCGTCATGCATATATGCCTTTAGACCCGGTCTCCAATAGGTGCCGAGACTGCCGAGTGCAATCCCTAAATGCGTTCGTGGCTCTGGGTGGGTCGATTACGGTCAATTACGGTTCTTGAAACGAGGTGAAAATTACAAAAGTGAACAGATTTACTAGATATCAACCAATGAAATCCATAATAGATACTCTAGTGAATTTCCTCACTTTTGTAATTTTTACCTTGTTTCAAGAACCGTGTCCCCTGTTTTTTTTTAGCTGCACTAGCTGAACTGGCGCACACTGATGCAGTAAGTTAGAGTGAGACAAAATATATACTTGTCTCGCTTTAACTTATTGCACCAGTTCAGCCTAGTTCAGCCAGTGCATCTAAAAGAAACAGACCCCGTTTCACGCACAATGTGCAGAATCATTTATCCTTATTGTTCACCAAATATTAAACAAGAATAAATAATATATGCATTATAGCCGTATTCATAGTCCTTTTTTGAGGAATAAGGATTCCTTGTTCCTTATTAGTTATTCTACATTTCATTAACCTTCCTTGATCGATCAAGGAACCTTAAAATTTATGAAATGTAGAATGAGGAACAAGGAATCCTTTTTCAAGGAAGGACTATGAATACGGCTATTAAAGGCTGCGCACAATGAAAGGAATAGGGAACAGTTCAATATTATAATATATGAAATGCATTAATATATGTAATTTATTAACACAGAATAGACGAACAGAGGAATAGCGCTAAGGAACAGTGATGAAATTTTATTCTATTTCTGTATGTATGCCACATGCACAATGAATATGTTAAGATGATTTATAGAGGCCGTAATTTAACCAATCACAGTCGAATGTGAGAAGAACAATCGACTGTGATTGGTCAATTTCTTAAAGATTACGGCTTAAATCAACGGTTACGGCCTCTATAAATCAGCTTTTAATATTAAACTGTTCCCTATTCTCTGTTCCATATTCCTTTCATTGTGCGCAGCCCCTTGGTCTGTTTGTGTTGCTTACACTTTTTGCACTTATGGCCCTCGCACACTGGACGTGATGAGCAATGAGCAATTAGCGATAGCCAATGAGAGCTCTGCTTTTTCCGGACGTCACTGGAAAAGCAGAACTCTCATTGGATATCGCTCATCGCGTCTAGTTTGCGAGAGCCATTAAGGTGCCTTTTCATGCTGACGCTCGACGCTCGATTTGGGCGTCAAACTTGATCACGTGATAGGTCACGTGATAGTCTTTTTAATTCCAGCGTCAAATGGCAAAAGCTCAACTGTGTTCAGCTTGACGCTTGACGCTCATTTCAGTCAATTGCTTGTTTTGACGCTCGCATATCTGATGCTATTTCGCCTTCTTATCGATGAAGTTGGTCACGTGACCAGTTTTGACGCCCAAATCAAGCGTCGAGCGTCAGCATGAAAAGGCACCTTTATTGTTAGAATCTTTGCTTTCTCTCTCTCTCCAACGTCCAAATATATATTTATTATATATTCCGAATATATATTGACTTATTGATCAATACGCCACGTAATAATAAATACGCTTCATGAGACAGCCGATATTTGTGCTGGCTGCTGGCGTAACGGAAACGAGCATCCGTGGACAACGATTCGTCCCATACCTTGAAACAGGTACCAGGGTGGACATCTTTCAGACTTGCTTCATCACTAGTATAGGACGAATCGGTGTCCACGAATGTAATATAGTACCAGACCAGCTGCACCACGTCTAGAAAAATCGAACCGTCCACATTGTATATCGAAAGCTTTGTTGAGTCAACTTCATGGTATTGTTGCGTTTCTCTACTTTTGTTCGCGAATGTGTGTGTACTTTCTTTCCAATCGAGAGACAAAAACGGTTTACTTTGGACCATTAAAATCGATTGAGAGTGCCGATTGGCGATTAACGTGCAACGAACAGGAGCCATTTTCGGTAAGTACCGAAGGCAACTTGTAACCGAGTCATGTCACCGAGTGCCATGCAATCGTGAAATCAATTGTCGCATAGTTACGCGTTACATGCTTCTGTCCGCTTTTTGGCTGTAAACTTTTCGCGTTTATACACGCGTCCGAAGCTTCCAGGAACGAATGAACTCTTTCCAAGAAAAATGTCATTTTACGTAAACGCATTGAGCCCATTGAGCCCTCGCGCCTCGCGCGTTCCGACCGACTGATTCCGAGTTCCGAGCCCGAGCTAATGTCTATACGTGCCACAGCCGCCACAGGCACGTATTCGTACGTTCCGTATTGTTTGCTAAAGCGTCTTGGAATATCTCGGCGTAAAAGTATTTAAGTACGAAGGAAACGAGGACACCACTTTCAGTAGTTTCAGTTGATAAAGCGCGCTCGTGGTAGGTCATGGTAGGTAAACCAGGTTAACGTTGACGCTACGTGGTGTGGCAAAATTTCATTCGGCTGTGTTATTATTCTCAAGTTTACCATCGATCGTTTCCGTTACTTTGTTTGTAATATCACTACGACGATAATGATATTTTATCTATACGAGTACACCGAGTGACTTTCTGTAATTTTTTTCCACAATAGATTCTCAATAGAGCATCTACACTCAAGGCCCATTAGGAATGTATATATAATATAATTGTTAATTACAGATAAGATATTCGCAGTATATAGTATTATATTTATGGTCCTAGTTTCGATCGTAAATCAGGTCTACCTTAGTCAAATGATGACGACTTTCTTGCTTGATATTACAGTTATATATGTCTCGCCGTCTAACCTTGACTCGGGGCAAAGGTTACGGCACACAATACACAATGCAGGGTGAGATATCAAGAATCATAATATTGAATTGTATTAGGTGTCTGTTCAAGACATTGCATCATATTGAGTAATTGGAAGAAACGAGCATTCTTGTTAATGAATCGCTTATGACAATTATATATTGATAATGAAGCATTTGAAACATTATTAGATATTTCGGAACATTACACCGATTTATAATTAATATTAATTATAAATTTATGTAAACTATAAATTTTAATATATTAATTTGTATATATCGAATTAAAACGTTTATCCATCGCGAGTTACATTTAGAAAAAGATGAAAATAAGCCCATTGTTATTTTCTATTAACGTAATTTTATTATTTTGTGTGTGTGTGTAAAAAATGGGATACGATATAACTGTGCTAGGTATCTAAAGCAAATCCTAACAAATTCAAAATACTTTCCTTTGAATCAGAACAATTCACTCTCTGTAGAGTTCAGAAAATAGCATATTGAAATGCTGAAACGTAGTTTCCTTCGATCCGTGAGAGATCAGTCTGCTGTTATCGGGACATAAATCAATGTTGAAACAACCGTTTCCTGTGAAACACAAGTCGCTTTCCACGCGAGCAATGTATTAGAAAATTGTGAAAACGATGCGCATTTGCTTTGCGGAGAAGTAACAAGATAAGCGATAAGAGCGATCAACAGCGTAGCAATCGTCGCGATAATATTTGAATCGTGTCCGAGACAAGGATAACGCGCGGAAAAGAGATTCGCGCGAGCGAGGACACGGGCTTTCGCAACGTCGCGGTCGGCCGGTCGGCCGGTCGGCGTCGTCGGCGTCGTCGCGCGAAATCCTTTGCCTTCGATATGTCGTTCTCTGGCCAAATAAGTAAACCTGACGTCACGCTTCTCTGTAAGAGCATAAGGACGCCCACTAGAATCGCTCGAATCGCTTCCCTCTCGCACACGTCTCTCGCGAACGCGTATCCTCTTTCAAATTGACGGACAGAGGGACAGAGACATGTAGGCATGCAATGTCTCGTCTCGTCTCGCGAGGCTCGTTTCCTCGCGCGCGCGAAATCGGTTCTCTCAAGTTTGATCGATCGGAAGGCTCGCTCAGTCGGAGGACTGAAGGAGCTACAGGAGGATATGTATCTTGCCGGAAACCGAGATATAAACTACCAAAGGTTTGGAAGAAATTTTGCGATTACGTTAACGCGTGAGAGATAAAAGAGTGGTCGGGAGTGGGGATTCGATTTAAGCGATCAAGCGATCGAAACGATTGTCGAGGTGAAACGAACAATTTCCAGTCGCGGCCCAGACAGCACGCGTGTCCAAAATCAGGACATAAGACGTTTTGCGTCTCGATTTTGGACACGGTCCGGGTCTGAGGGCCGGGTTACGCAGTCGCGTCGCGCGAAGCACCCACGTCGCGATGACGAGCATGCTGGCCGCGACTTCACCTGAGACAGGCGGACAAGGATAGAGAGAGAGAGAGAGAAACACACGTGTGCGTAGGTAGCGCGCATAGGTAGACCAAAATCGAATCCCAAAGTGGAGTGAGTCACTCTCGAGCAAGTAGCTTCGCACTATTCCTAGGTAAAAAGCACGTACGCCCGTCTACCCGTCTTATCTCGGCTGGTCCTCTCGTCCTCCACGTGTCTCGCCGCCGAGAGATTTCCTCTTTCCGACAGGGAGTAGACGAACGCGATTCTACTTGGCGCCTGGCGGAGAGCCAGTTATCGCGAGAGCAAAAGTAGTATCGGTCGAAGTAGCGACGATCCGACGAACGTCACGATATGGTGAAAGATCGTGAAGAGACGTGCGCGCATCTCCGGTCCTCCTCTTTCTCTCGCTTTGTTTCCAACTACAATTCGATTTAATTAGATTTAAAGCGAGTCGCTTTAAAGTTGAGCGTCGAATCGATGTATTGGTGGTGGTGGTGATGGCGGCGGCGGCGCGGCGGCGGCGCGGCGGCGGCGACCGATGCCGGTAGTAGCGCGACTCACGCTATCGTAATGACCTCCACCTCTATATTTCCAACTATTTTCGATAGTCGGCTTAGCTAACTTTAGTCATTTCGTCTTCGGGCTTCCGCGCTTTCGGTCTCCCATCGAGATCTCGCCGTTGCGCCACGCTTACAATTAGTAACACGCTCGCTCGCGCGTGCGTGTTCCTATCTGT
Organism: Temnothorax longispinosus; assembly: GCF_030848805.1. Classification (NCBI taxonomy): domain Eukaryota; kingdom Metazoa; phylum Arthropoda; class Insecta; order Hymenoptera; family Formicidae; genus Temnothorax; species Temnothorax longispinosus. Next base: position 2,122,315 of record NC_092369.1, read on the forward strand.
GCTCGATTTAAAATCGTTAACGATACCCGCGCGCAGTTCTACCGTCGACTTCACGTCGGAACGTCGCGTCGCGTCGCGTCGGGACGTTAGAGATTGTCGCGTGGTGAAAATCGCGCCATCGCACCTATCGCTATCGGAAGCTACCGCTCGAGGAAGCATGACGATGTTCGTGACATCGACATCTGGTTTTCGATCGTACGTTTCTTTTCTATTTCTCTTTTTTTTTTTTTTTTTTTTTTTTTTTCAACCTGTCGCGGTATTGGAATCGGAATCAATATCGTCGATTCCCGCATCTGTTGATTCTCTCGCATTGTCCGACAGGTGGTTTCCTAGATCCTGATTCATCCCCGAACGTGCCGAACGATGGTGGATTACTACAGAGTGCTCGAAGTACAGCGGACCTCTACCAGCGCTGACATCAAAAAGGCGTAAGTTCGATCCGTCCGTTGACTTCCCTCATCTACTACTACTTATGCCCCTTTCGTCCGTCTTGTTGTAAACGATCTGAATCAAATTACGAAATCTTGCGAAATGATCGTTGCCCAGTCGTGTTTTTGACAAGCTCCTCGCTAACGCAATATCCGGCATATTTTTGTTCCACAGGTATAGGAAGTTGGCATTGAAATGGCATCCGGACAAGAATCCAGAGAATTTGGAAGAGGCGAATAAGAGATTCAAGGAAATTTCAGAAGCGTATGAAGTCTTGAGCGACGGTAGGTATATGCAGTAGACACGACAGACACGTACAGAGACAATGATAATTATTCAGAACGAGGAGACTGCGGTAAGAAATGATGTTTCAGCTACAAAAATAAATTGATATTCTGTGAGACGCGTGTCGAGATCTGACGATATTTTAATTAGATTCTCATAAAAGCGTGGGGAGATTCCGATAACTTTGGTGATGTGAAATAAAAACGTTTTTCAAAATTATTACAACTTTTTAGCTAGCCTGGCTGCAATCAGAGCCACGCGAATGATTTTAATCGTCCTATGCTTGCTCGTCAATTAAGAGAGATTAAAATAAATCGTAAACTATCACTCTTCTGTCGCAATAGTGTATTTTTGGAAAACCCTAACAAGTAAATAACAGTTATTATATATTTAACGCGTATTCAACAAGTGAATATATTTTTTATCGTCGCCTAATATTAATTGCGAATTATAAACTGGCAACGACGTTACTTTTTTCTTTTTGTAACTGTAACGATAACGAATTTAACAGTTACTCTTATCGTTACTTTTTATATTTTGAACCTATTTATGACATAATTCTCGTATATTTAATCTTCAGTCTTTGACCGATGTTCATATATAGTGTTATATTTGATCGCCTTAAGAATAATGAAACCTAGATCATACATGTTTGAACCTTTTATGAGTACTTTACTACAAATTTTATGTGTAAAGTATAAAACATAATGTGTGTATGTAAATATATACATGCATACAAATATCTTTTTATTACAATTTTAATGATAACTTATATATTACGATAACATAACATATTCGAATACTACTTGTGAAAAATTCAATTTTAAGTATGTATTGAACTTGATCCCATCTATTTATGCTGGAAATCACGCCCTGGTTATTATCTGATCAATTTTACGATGCGGTTTTTTAAAGACTAGTTTTAGAAAGGATGAGGATCGAACCTATAAGTGCAAACAATCTATATTAATATTAATGTAGTTATGTGAGGTTGCATTAATTTATTTAATCTCGTTTAATCAATCAAATGTTTTTGGATGACGCGTGGCTCCGCGTGAGAGATAGTTAAAAATACATAGTTATACACAGGAAACATAGTTGAAAATATTTATTGAATCATGTCGCCGAAGTTATCGGAATAGTCTCAGATCTGTAGGATTAACACGATTAAACACCGACGAGTAGTCGCCGCTTTTTTTAGCCAAAACGTCAACGCGAAAAGTAAGAAAGCTCCTTCGCAGATTGTATAGAATGTGATAGATTGTGGATTTATAGATTGTCGAACGCGAAACGAGCTCGAACGAACGAACTCGAGCACAAACGAGAGATGTATGCGTGTAGTTTGTGCGTGTGTAACGAAAAAGATCGGGGCGATATAGAAAATCTTTCCAGATGTGAAGAGACGCACTTACGATCAGCGCTTGTATCAGAGGGCGGCGTCAAGGCCCGGCCGTGGATTCACCTTCCGGAGTTTCTTTGATTCTCCCTTCCAGCGATATTTCGGTACCACTTGAAAAAAATACGATTTGCCGAGTGCTCAAAGCATTGTTTACTATAGTTCCTTTTTTTTTTACTTACCTTAATAACGTGCTACAATGTTTTTTCGCGTCTCTTCTCCTCTTCTTTCGAAAGGATTCAGGTGCCGCCGAGAACGGGCGCGGAACGTTTGACGCGATGGCTAGAATATTCAACAACTTTGAGTTGCAAGTTGAATTACGGCGCGACACGGCTATTTATGAAGATCGTTCTAGTATTTGATTCATAATCCTATAAATATCCCTCTTTGATCGAAACGATTTCGCCGAATACGAATATCGAGATGCAACGCACATTCGATCGCTCATAATTTTTTGTCTCTCTCTTTGAAAATGGCAATGGAAGAAATATATCTTTTTCGAGTTTGCTCTGATCTTTAGAATCCATATCGAATACGGAATAGCTATAACGCGTTGCAGTTAACCCTGCCTGCATTCTATTGTCAGCGTGTGCTAACAGCTAGCGAATTATAACTTGGTCGAGAGAGTTATACCCCTGATGAAAAATTCAGTGCGTCTTAGCTAAGCAAGCTAAGCTAAGCGATATATTTAATACGACATACGAAGCGATATACGATAAATTCTCTCCGAGACTCTCTTTTCGCATTATATTCCAAACTTACGCATCGATATTTTGGACTAACCTTTGGCAAGCCTTGCAGAAACCTCGCTTGTTGGGTTTTGGTTGAAAGGAGCAGAATTGAGATGGTGATTACGATCGAAAGCCAAATAATAAATGTTTCGCTTTAACGTTTTTAGACAAGAAGAAACGTGTTTACGATCAGTATGGCAAGGAAGGTCTTCAAATGCCTGGGGGCAAACGACGCCATGGAGATGACTTTGACGCGCACTTCGGCGGCACGTTCGTTTTCAGAGATCCTGAGGAAGTATTTAGAGAATTTTTCGATGGGATACCGTTCGAAGACTTGTTCGCCGGTAAAGCCTACTAATACTATAACTAATAATACAAATACACCCAGATAGGAAATATACTAAGGTTACCAAAGGTCACAAACGTTACAAACATTGAAATTTGCAGGTTTTCACGGCGGTGGTCCACGAAGAAATGCTGGAGGAAGACACGGTCACTCGGCTAATAACAGTCTGAGTACTTCTTTCTTCGGACCCTTTGGATTCGGCTTTCGTTTGCCGTTTAATGATTTAATGGAGAATGCCGGTACCGCAGGAAACTTCGCTTCCTTTGGTACTTTCACTAGTTTCGACGGAATGAGCGGTGGTACTGCTGTGAAACGTACCAGCACCTCTACTCGTTTCATCGATGGAAAGAAAATTACGACCAAAAAGTAAGTCTCATATATTCGATACAACACGTATGTACACTGTATCTGGTAAGATCCGGCGGCGTTACATCTATATTCTAATTGTATTTCTAATCTTTTCTCCTTTTCGTGTCTTTTACAGAGTCTTTGAAAATGGAAAAGAAACGATAATGTCTTATGAAAATGATGTACTGAAATCGAAGACAGTGAATGGCGTACCGCAGTCAATAACGTACAGTTAAAACACATCTCATTCGCTCGATCTCTCCTTGGCAATTGAGAAATTCCTGTCGTCACGATTAGAACATCTATAAACGAGTACTTGGTATCTCCGCGTTGGTATCTCTCGACACAGTTCCTCCCCTCGCAGTTGTTTATCATCGTTTCATCGAGAACGTAACATCACGTCGACACGCTCTTAACCGCGCGCTCTTACTCGCCGAAATTGACAATCGATGATAGTGAGATAGGCTCTCTAAGCCCGAGTGATCGGAGCGTTAATAATTGGAATTTATATAAAACAAGAGCGAATTGCCTCTTACACGAGCTTCAATTTTCCGTCATCTCGTTTGTTTGTGTGTGTGTTAGGTTCGACGAAGCATCGACGAGTCGTCAAGTCTGTGAGAACGTCAACGATAACACGATGGGTAGCCACAGCTCGAGCGCGACCCACGGCGACTATCTAAAAGCTAGCAGAGTAAAGACGCGTCATCATCCGCACATGAGTAAGAAGCACGATAGAAGTAAGAGGAAATAAATTGCTTCGCTCTTGTCTCAAGTTCCTTGTGTGTATCAAAGTCGACGAGTGTGCGCTCCTGATATACTCGATACAAATTTGATCCCGGGGAAAATTTTCGTCCTGTTGATATATATATATATGCTATTCTATCCATTATTATCTGATCTGATAGAAATTCATAAGTTGATGAATAATAAAGAAAAAATCGCTAATCTGTGTACGAATTAAAGAGGGAAAGAATAACATCCTATAAATGACTGGCTTGACATATCCACGCGGTTCGTATAATAAAGTTTATTTAAAAGAAAATCATGATTTGTCGACTTTTAATTTTGAGAGCAAAGCGGCCCGCTATCCGTCGTCGTCGTTGAGTCGTTTAGCCGTTTAGCTTTGTAAAAACGAGTTGTTTTTGAATTTAGTTAGGTACTTGCGATAGCGTATCGCTTATACGCCGCGAATCGAGACTAATTTACAAGTAACATCTGCCTTGTCTCTACCTTGTTGTACGATGTAACGTAACCGATGCCGTTCGCTAACTTGAGCATCGATTATCGCTAGGTTACAGAACTGACGCAAAACTTATATATATAATTTCTCAAAATGATAAAAGTATCTTATGCATCTCGTATCGATTAATAGTATAATTTATTTTCGTCGCTGCGTATTTTTATTGTCGTTGGCCCTAGCGTTATTTACCGATTTAAGTTTTAGCTAAATATACGCTGAGACACATCGTTGAGAAACTGTGTTAGAAGAACCGTTTTCGATCGTATTTTCTTCGATTAGCTATTTACATATGTGTATATAATGATAAGGGAAAAAAATGTTATAGAAATACATTATTAATATACACTAATTATCTTGAGTATAAAGTCAGAGTATGGAACTATTGCAAACGGCAGAGATCAAATTACTGTTCGGAAAGGGGAAGTCAATTATAACAGAGACATATGCGACAAGTAGTTTTATGCTGATTCTAATAAATCATTGGATACAAAATTCACACAAATGTGAAACCAAAAAAAGTGCATTCCTATCTATACAATCTATACAAATATACATTGCACAAATATAATTGCACACGCGAATTACATAATATTCCGAGTGCTTTTCATCGATGGTGAAAAAGTTTTAATAGAAATGCGTTCAAATAAGATCACGCGCAAATCTTTATGTGCGCGTGTAAACGTAACAATGAATCAACTACTTCTTTCCGATTGAAGCGATTAGTGCCTCCACTTTAGCAATGTATTCTTCTTTCGCCGTTTCTTGTTCCATGCTTTTTTTACCATTCCAAGCGTCCCATTTCGCTTTTCCTTTGAAATCCAACATACCCGGTCTCTCTAAAAAAAAAAAAGGTTTACCAGGATCATTGCAATTGTATGTACACAATAAGCATGAACTGGGCGCATAAAATTTCGTAAAAATGTACCTGTATTACAATCGCCAACAGTGGATTGCTTGTACAATGCGTACAACTCGAGTAAATCTTCGTCTTCTGGCTGCGCAGCCAATTCCTTTACCGCTATAGCCGCATTATTAAATCTCTAAGAATAGAAACGTGTGTTTATGTGATCACTTGATAAAAAGAAAATGCTTTTTGAAATGTTACTTGGTGAAATGTTATTAAATTTAATAGAAATCATAAGCAATTTGGATGATTTAATTTATCGGGACAAGAGTAGCGTACACACCAACGATATAATTTGACGCTAATTCCAAGTAAAATATAAAATTTTTATTTTTTTTTATCTGTATCATAACTAGGATTATCATCATTTAATTAACGATTAACCGATCTGATCAAATCGATTAAACTGTTGGTGGAACTCACGCTTGAAGCGGTATCTCGCAGCATATTTATATTAACTACAAATATGATCTCGATCTACTAATATTCGAATTCTTTTAATTCACTAAATTTATTCTATTAGTCAAGTTTGGATATCCAAACTGTTCGGATGATTCGGATCTTAATGTACGAAGAGTCGGATCTCACAATTATAAGAAACAGAACGGAAGATTAATCGCTAAGTTAGCTAGCTCTTTATTTATTTAGCTCTTCTTGCTTTTCCTACTGAATGTATAATTTTTTCATGCTATGTAGATCCTCAGTGTATGCACGCGCGCGCGCGTGCACCCTGTCCCAGATTTTTCTGTACAAACTTGAATAGTACGTACTATGAGCAGAAATAAGAAAAAATGTTACGTAGATCCCAAAATGCTTCGTTCGAAATTTATAAATTATAACAAAAGTACGAAATGTGAAAATTGTGGCATTTTGAGATAATGGTCTACAAGGTATTGCTCGTTACTAATGTTTATACAAGCTTTTATAATCACCTTCAATCATTTCAAACAGTAAGCACGAAGAAGCGGATAAGATAAATGTATCACTTATGGTATACGTAATTACACGGGTATATTCTAAGCTAACTTTTGCTATAACTTTCTAATGAAGCATTTTGAGACCAATGTTTGTATTTTTTCTTATTTATTCTGCTCATAGAACATATTACTATAAGGTTTGCACGGAAAAACCTGGGGAACGCCCTGTATACTCATTGTCATCAGTAAGCAAACTGCCCGCGGTATGACAATAGATTTACGGCAGATTTGCTCAGTTATCCCATCAGATCTGGTACATTATCTATATCTGCATTACTTGTTGGTCGATATAATCTAATAGCAGATTATCGGCAGAATCTATCCATTTCATTTAATAAACATTTAAATGAAATACATCATTTAAATGGTTATGAAATGGCAGATTTTACTTAGTTTCTACAGTCAATCTGTCATTATATTCTCCCAGATAGCCATACCTGCGCAGACAGATTCTGAACAGAGCCCGTAGAATTTTTTATGTCAGAAAGATAAATTTCACATGAAAGCCGCTCTATCACACGATATTGTCACACTGTTGCCAGAGAAACGCAACAGAGTTTGCTGACAGGCAATGTGAAATGTGAGTAGAAACACTGTATGATTTCTGCTGCCAATTTGCACACATTGCTCTGTCGACAGAACACGAGTTTAATGCGAACACAAAAGGCTATGATTTTGGTATGAGATTCTGATCAAGTTTGCTGTCAATCTATTGCGCGCTATTGGTTTCCTGCTCAATTTGTTGTATTTCGGATCTAAATGCACAAATTCGGCTCTTCCGATATTATGATTCGAATTATTAGAATTATTAGGACAAACACATGGATTTAAATAATTAATTGGGTAATAATTATTTCGAATAATTCGGATATTACGTTAAAATATTTATAGTCCCGGACTATGTATGTACATACGAAATTACGAATATGTGTTAGCTGATCTAAGATCTAACCTAATCTTATCTTAACCTATTCTAACGTAGACCTCTACACGTCTCCATGAAAATATCAGCGTTTGCGTTTAACCTACTAAATTTCTCTTTTTTATCGACTGATCGTTAGTTCTTAACCTCTTCAAAATTAATGAGTTTAGATAGCTTTTCAACGAAGCTATCTAAGAGAACCGCGTATATACTATACATACTACACACCGCGTTAGGATATCGCCTATTAATTTAAAATAATTTGGGAAATAACGATCAGTTCGATATACGCGATCATCACGTGCTGATGTGAGTATTTAAAGAACAATTGAAACAAATCACAAACGTCACTAATCTCATCGATCAAACTATAGAAACTAGTACCTACTAATTGCTAACTTCACTCGCTCTAAATTAACGTTCCGGAGACGGGGAGAAGAGGTGAGCACGGAGATACGCTCCATTTTCGCGTGTCACACTATTCGAGTTATGGTAAAAACGTATTGTAAAAATAAAGCATGTTCGTTGTCCTTACTTCGTCCAGCGACATAATGCAGAATATTAGTTTGGAATTTTAGACGCAAATTTATAACGACTAGGCTGTGATGCCGAGAGAGAATCGTATGAGAGGTTACGAGACTCGTGTTAACGGATGCCACGATAAGGAACGACTAGACGTTCACGGTTCACGTACGTGGCCGGTCAGGCCGGTGGCCGGCGTATATACGCGATGACATACGTGGTCATAGTCCAGCTTAAAGCAACGATTAATTTTTAATCGCTGACATTACTGACAACCTTTGACATGATTTAGACTACATCGATAAATGGTTCGATGTGTCCTTAATTCCTGTTTATTTGATTATGAGCTATATTACTCGATACTAGATAAAAATTACAGATATTTTAGTATGTTCTAATATTATATACATATATTTAATCTGAGATAATGAATTATATTTGTAAAATGATAAATTGTGAGTTCTAAAATTAAATGACATATATATTAACATTTTTATTTTGTGCCAATACATTGCTTTGATATACTTTTGTTTTCACGTCAATGTCATCTTTTTATTTTGAAATTGCAGTTACATTCAAAAGTATTACGTAATAAAAGTTAAAATGACATTTCTAAATGCAACAAGCCGAGAAATTCGTCTACAAAGACGCTACGTTGACTCTTTGTCAACGAGATTATATTTAAAAATTATTTATAATATATTATTATATTATATATGACTATAATTCTGTTTCAAATAAGCGATAATAAATTAAAACTTTTCCACCCCTTATAACTTTTAAGATTAAGAAATATCATCAATTGAAGATACATAAACAAATTTCACTAATAATAATAACTCTTCAATAAAAAATGAAGGTTACAACCCTTTATTATATCATATTCTGTCCTACATCGACTTATACATCCTCCAACACATCTTGTGTAGAAAACTGTATACTTATATGATTAGACATCGGATTTTTATATGCAGATTGGTAGAAAAGCGCAACTAAGATTATGTTATTTATAATGTCTAACATATTTATATCTAACATATGTTGCAGTATAAAGATGTTGGATATTATAAATAACATAATCTAATGATCTTATTGTTAGTTTATTAATTGCTTCTTTCCACCAATCTGCATATAAAAAATCCGATGTCTACTTATGATATTTTGATATATTAAAAGTTCGCCTTTCGTATTAAAATGATCATTCTTGAGATTTTAACATTATTTTCAAAATTAACAATCTCATAAAATTAACTCTTTGACTACACGGTCGAGTTGGATGCGGAACTGTATCTATCGCTTTACGCGGGACTTATTCACGGACTACTAAAATGACATTAGTAGCGCAGTCAGTGTAAAAAAGTAATTTAAAAAAACGATGTTACGAATAATAGAGTGTTCGTATATCAATTCTAAAATAGTAATCCATACCTGATACTGGCTGCGTAAAAAAAAAAAAAGATTATTTCGTTCAAATATTTAATCACTATTTCAAAAAATAATATAGGGTGTGTTGCGATATTCACTACCAGTACTGAAAATCTATAGTATACGTGACGCAAACTATTATAGATTTTCAGTATTGGCAGTGAATATCGGAACACATATGGATAGTATTTCTTAACTGTAGTGAAAACTTATACTGAACTCTTTGTAATTGCGTGTAACAATTCTATCGAGCATTCTATCGATAAAACAAATACGTATTAAGATTAAGGTATTCCTGCTTGGTAACGTCGAGATATAGAGTTACAGAACAAGGCCATTACAGTGGAATTTTATCTTAATATTACCATATTCATTTGGTGATCATTTAGTGATGTTTGGCAGTCTATTTCCGACGATCGATCACAACACTGTAATTAATAACATGGAAAAGAAAGTATATGTACGCGTGTATAATCAACTTCTCCTTTTTGTTATTAGCATCAACCAATTCACGCTTTATTTAATATATCCAAGTACTAGCAACATGAAGTAGCTAGTAGTATACATACATTAGTTTTATTTCTCTCTCCATTTTACTTAAAAATTTAATTTAAATTTCAATTATCATTTTGTTAGTTTTGTTACATTCACAGAATTTAATCGGATAATGGAATCTAGAAAAGGGCTTAATTATCTCATAAAAATGAATTAAAAAATCTATTTAGATTCTTTTTGAAAAACAAAAGCATCACTTCTAAGCAACTCGAATCTGGACGAGATGGGTTCGAATTTTTGTATGAATATTTCGAAAAATATAAGCAGAACGGCTTTTCCGATAGAATCACATGTATATATACTGACCAAGTTAATTTGAATTTTTATAACCCAGCAGATAGCACAGTGACGTCAAATGACGTATTAATTCCGTCTCTAACGTCATTAAGACGGCATTATGACGGAATTAATACGTCATTTGACGTCACTGTGCTATCTGGGAAGTGTTTTACCCCGGGATTTTTTACCAATGAAATTATCGTCTTTTCGACTTTCAGATTTCAAAAGTTTCGATTCCTTGAATACACTTATAGATACATTTTGTATCATGCATGTGTGTATATATCATTCTAAGGTCCGAAAACAAATTTATTGAGATCGATTATTTCGCAATATATGATATATCGATTCTTATAACATTATTTCAAGTTCAAGAAATAAAATTAAATTTGATTCTGTTGAATTTGATTCTGATTTATAAGTACATATTGCTTTCAATCCCATTCTTACAATTAGTGTCTTAATTCATGTATAAAAGTATCTTCTACTCTACTGAATGAACTGAATGATAATCGTTACCGTCATATGATATGAGCAATGACGCAAGTCGTGATGAACAAGTATGCAAGTAAATCGCGTATAAATAATTTTTTTACGATTATTAATTATAAATAGTTAAAACAGTAAATCTTAAAAAAGAGATGTTTTCTCGAAAACTATACATATATCCTGTTCCGATCGATTAATTAAGTTAAAAACAGGATATATTTGGATTTAAACAAAACGAATACTTTAAATCAGAACTAATAATTAGTTACAATTTTCTGATTATTTTTCGTAGTTGATGCCCATTGCTTTCCTCTTGCTGCTCGCGTTTTAGCGTCTAGATGCGCGCGTAACTGATGAGGCGCAACACGTAACAATAAGGCGCGTGACGTTTAGGGCACGTGTATTATGGAATATTTCGAAATAGATTTCGGTCAGAATTATTCCGTTTTCTCTAGAAAGCACAATAGAAATCTAGGAAATAACTAAATAATTCCGATCGGAATTCCATAATACGTGTCCCAGGCTTCATATTCTACTTCAGGAGCGGACGTATAACGAGCGATCGTACCTGGTACCTCTATCGCCAAGATTTCCATTGGAAATTTATTTCCTTTTAAAAATGTTTATGTTATTTGTAATTACAAAACTAATTCTCTAAAGAAAAAACGTGTCAACGAGTCTTGACAACACTCGGGAAAGTAATTCTATCGCACTTATACAATCGTTCCCGAGACAAAGCGCGTTGGCGCGCCTTATATTACGCGCATCCGGCGACTCATTGTAGACATAGAGCGACAAGGGAAACAATGGATGTCATTTACAAAAGTTGACTTGAAAGTTGCTAATTCTTCTAACTCTGCTTTAAAAAAACTTAAAATTTGCAATTTTGATTATCTGTACGTAAACATTTTAAATTAAAGAATGTCATATTTATGAGAAATACATAAATCATGATATAATTTCTACTTTTTTATTGGATTCTTTCTCTCGTGTATATGTGCAAAGTTATGCATTTAAAACTTTATCAATGCACGCGAGAAATAAGGCTTACGTAAGACGAGTCTTGCATTCAAGAACCAGGTATGTGTATACAAAAAAATGTGTAATTCCAATCGAATGTTCTCGACAACCAAGATAATGACGGAGTTACGTAAAAAGAGATTTAGTCGCTAATAAGATTAGTTTATATCTTTATCAGTTATATCTTTAACTGTGCAACAATAAAAACATCTGTCGCCAAGTTGCACGAGTGATCGATACCGCGGGGAAGGCCTTACAGAGTCTTATTACGCGAATAATGCTACAGAATTATTATCAGCGCGATGGCTTTGATTTTAATTGAGTTTGCCGTTACGATAAACGAAAATCGAAGAATAAAGATAGACTCGATCGTATTATGGACGTACAGGTAGATACTATGTCCGATCATTCCGCATGCTGCATCGCGTCGCGCTGCACCGTATTGCGGTATTTTTACCCTTGACAACGAGCGTTTCGAGGCGACCAGCTGTTCGTGATCGTTACCGCATCTCGAATTTTAGTATAGTTGCCACCAATCCAATATCGTCATAAAACAATTGCTTAATCCTAATATGCTTAATCCTAACGAATCGTTTTCGAATACAACGCGTGTTGCTTTTTAATTCTAGACATTGTGTTTTTGTACATGTTATACATGTTACATTCTGAGTCTCTCAAAAACCGAACACTTTTATACATTCTTATCTGATAAAAGTGCATATTTTTCGATAGATTTTTGTTTCTAGAGAAATGCTAGACATGGTAGAATAAAAGCTCAAATACTAAACTGCTAAACTGGTATTTAATAATTACTCGCAACTGAACTGACTGAATAATTGACTGAACACTGACGGATGATCGACGATGACTGACTCGTGGTGTAAGGCAAATGACAAGTTGGCGAGTAATCGTATAAGTTCCGAGATTTTTTATATACGCACGCGGAGCAAAAAATATATGTCAGGGATGACGAACCCTTGGCAACAGTTAGCGGAAATGATAGACTAATAGATTTCACGAAATTCTTATGACAAAGATTCAGGTGGATCGTTAGTGATTATCTTTCGTTTAAATATCGATAGCCGAAGAGACATGTGCCGACGAAATACCGAAAACGTTTCGAAACGGTAATGATATAAACATAAACGAGAGAATTGATAAAACTGCCGTGTGAGACTTTCGATGAGTTTAATAAGTTGCTATAGAAATAATGAATCTCTACAACTACAAACATCTAACGGTTTCCGATGACGGAATCATTGATATAGGTACCCGCCCAAGCTTTCCATTTATGACAGGTTGATCATTGACGGCCAACATTGTAGACCACATTTGATATGTATGTATAACATCCCAGTGAACATAATGTCTCAAACCGAGATATGACGTCTTTAAGACATGCGTGTTATCTGGGATACAATTATTTATATTTGTAAACGTATGACCATGTTATTTAATTATAATAGAAATGCACTAGTAAATATTTTTATTTATTACAATTCAATTATAATCTAATTTCATATTTTGTTGTTGTTCTTATTACAAAATAATGCACTTGGTGTAAAAGGAAAGTCAGCTAAAAGGCATTTGGCAGCAAACGTGTCGAATAAAAGAAATTTTCACGATTTAAATTTTGTCGGTTTTCAAAAAGCCGTGTGTGTACATAGACCTATAGAATAAAAATAATGCGTCAAGAGTTATAAGAGATATAAAATTAAATTAAATGCAAGATTAATATACATGTTTCTCCTTATTTCCACAGTATATTATACAAAATCCTGTATATCTCTTCTGCAACATAAGTAGTGTACTATAATAAGAAAAATAACCTTGCATAAATAAAATGAAGTAGCATAATGTAATGTGATCTAATATAGGATAGGATAAGATGTCGTTACGTCACATACTGCGTAATATGATATGCTGCGAATGTGAGTAATATATTTTGCTTTTATGCGGTTATGTTTTTTTCACTAGCACATATTTTAAGGATAAAAATATAAGGGTACTTTAATTCTTTTTTTCGTCAATATAATTTTTTGAAATGAAACCTTGAATGAAACCTTGAAAAGAGAATGAGGAGCATCTCTTAATTTGAGACAATAAAAAGATGGCTCATTACAGTAATAGATTTTTTCCTCATTTCAATGGATTTATTTGATGAAAAAGAAATGTAAAGTTTTATCTGCTTCTTTGATTTGAGGCCATAAAAAAATGTTGCACTGTTGTCATATATAAATACACCTACAAGATGTAAAAATATATATATATACATATGTATAAAGAAAATATAAAGAAAATGATAACGCACACAAAAAAAGCATAACATTTCTTTTTATTACATATTTTATTGTAAATCATAAACTAACAAATCTCCTACAAACCTGATTTTATTCTTCTGAAAAATGCTTGCGTTCTAATAAGTGTATCGTAGATATAATTGCATTCTATCAAAATTTAGCTTCAGAAATGTATATTGCTATACCTCCAATGTATTCCATTTCTTCGACACTCCATCTTACGCTAATATGTTTACCATAACTCTCGAGATATATAGAAAAAAAATCATAAAATCTTTATTCGAGAGATTAAATGCGTGGAAAATTGAACTCCTGTATATTGCTGCGTGTATTGAAATGCGGGAAGGGAGCTAGATATATAAATAATTACTAACCTTTAGGATGTATTGTACACGCTCGTTACACATTTAAATAACATTTGGAATAATACTTTATTTTTCAAAAATTATTTTTTGAACACACGTGCGGATGGTAGTCTTTCTTCAATGTGGTTCGCAAACGCAACGATTGCTCCGAAAAAGAAGAGAGATCTATGTATAAATTAAGAAAGAATGCAAAGATACGCCGCGCCGCTGTAAATTGTAGTTGGCATCTTTTGCGTCGCTAAATTTCTTATGCATGTGTATGTATATATATGTACATTCTACATTCATATTACAAACTTGTTCGAAAAGTTGAAAAATCTTCCAAATTTGCTCTTGAAAGATAGAAAATAGACGAAAGGAGAAAGAGAGAGAATGGAAAATACTTAAGTGTGTTTTTTATATGGTAATTATATGGTATTTTGTTTGTGATGATAATTGAAAGTACAAGTTGTCTCTATCCACACTTTTCTTTCCTACATGCACACGCACACATACACACAACACACACATTCGTTCTCTCTCTTTCTTTCTTTCGTTTCTATCTTTTTAAGGTCATGTACATAGATATATACACTATGGTGCAATGATTATATTACATTTTGCGCTCAGTATGAAGAAATTTATAATACAAAGCATGGACTTCTAATTTTTATGGTGTAAAAAAATCGCAACAAAAAAATTTTATGATTGCGCACGAATATATGAATTTAGATGATACGGACACATTGCATTATTCAATAACTATATCCAGGATAAATAGAATATACAACTATTAAATAGGTAAAACTGAAGAAAACTGTAGAAGAAAAAACGAATAAAAAACTGTATCTTAATTATAGCACTGACATCTCTATACCTAATATATAATAATGTATAACTTAATTTAAAAAAACTCGATTTTATATTTTTAGATTAGAGGAAAATTATATATTTCAATGTGACATACCACAGCAGCCAAATATAAAATCTCTACCTAATTCAAAGTGCAGCTGCCTCAAGACCTTATCCAGTACAATGTATTTCAAAAATAAGATCATTGCAGGTGATGTAACTTTTTACGATTGCTTAACATACCTTTTAATCAAGGATCCGGACGGAACTAGAATTGATAATTCTCTTGTGACTTTTTAATCGAATGAAATTTAAGTCAAAATTCTACAAAGTTTGTAATACCTGATCCATAAACAATCTAATTAAATTATTTTCGCAATCTACAGTTTTTTTCGGTTCTTAATCTACAATCTGTTATTAGTTTCAATATGTTTCGTCAAAAATTGTAAGAAGGGAAGAGTTTCGTAGAGAGTTATGTGTAATGCCTTGAATATGAAGGTGTTTGTCGTTGTACAAGGTCATGTAAAAACATAGCATATTTAATTTCTTTTTTTTTTTTAGGCATCATAATTCCTTTTTCTTCTTCGCTTTCGATCTTTATAACTTAAATGTATTGCACATACACGCGCGCGTGCGCGCAACATGCACACGCATTATTAAAAACAAAGAAAAATAATGTTAAAATATTCGAGATACGATATAAATCTACTTGTATTTCATGTTTTTTTATCGCGACAAAAATAATCGTTTTTTAAGCGTTCAATGATATTTTTATCGTCAATTCTTGTGTATATGCATATTATGTGTGTGCGCGCGCACAAACTGTATGCTTTTTATAGAAATAATAAAAATATAATAGGAAATAAAAAATTTAATTTAATATAATTTAATAGAACAGAAAAAATGTAGAAGAATAATTTTGAAGGAACGGTAACTGTAATAAGAAAGAATTGTAACTTAAACAGTTCCGATTTCTTAGCCAATAAAGAAAACCGAAATCAAAATGAAAACCAGAACAGTTATTAAGCGTCTTATTAGACCGTAACCAAACTAAAATATCATTACGATCCGAATCCCCACTGTTAATACTTAAAGGAATCTATGCATCATCCAAGAATCAATCTACGATATAATTAGCCGGTTTATTATAAGCAGATGTTTAAGCCACATACCTGACAGCTACAATCTAATTAAATTACGTCTTTCGTTAATGTGAGGAATGCTAAACACAATCCATACATGTAACGCAAATAAATATTTAAAATTAATTATACAATTAACATATTCAACTGTCTCCGTATCATTTAATATCACTGGAGGAATAACATACGACAATAATACTAAGATAATGGAGAAGGAGCAATGATAACCTACTTAAGCAGCTGATAAGTAACAGAGTAGCAAAGTGTTTCTTTTATACAATCGACAATGCAGGAATAAAATTTATACGTTAAGGTTGATCCTCCTGACAAGTACTCGCCGCTTCAATCCTTGTTTGATGACGTCAGGCGCGAGAAATGACACGTTGAGAATTCTTGCGTGCAACTTCCAAATAAATACATGTTTACATAAAATAACACTTTAGATCACTTCAGCACACAAAAGTACTCTGAGGTTTATTCCTTTTCCTTGACAGTTAATAAACAGTAGCCGTAAAATGAATGTAATACAAAACCTAGTCATGCGCCTGTGCATATAAGCCTGCATGACTAACAATAAGCTTCGTATTACATTAATTTTACGGCTGTTTATTAACTGTCAAGGTCAAGGGAGAGGAATATTTTCGAAATATGCTGAGAAGTGATCTAAAATGTTATTTTATACAAATATATCTTTTTATTTGGAAATCGCACGCAAGAATTCCCAAGAGTTCTCATTTCTCGCTTCTGACGTCAAAGGATAGATAAACGGCGAGTGCCCAGAGGAGCCTCCGGACAAGCGTGGATAATGCAAATTTAATTTTTCAATTATTTATCGACGCCTTTTCAATTATTGAATCCTCGTACACAAGGATTACATTCAGAATTAGGATTAAAAATCGAATCGAACTTGTCTCGACGTCCAATTCTATTAAGATTTAAGATTCGAGTCTGGAATTTTAAAAAGTATTTTTAGAAGTTGACGAGAAGTTGTTGCGGGCATTGCAGTCTGAAAATTCTTTCACGCCGCTTATTCTATAAATACTATAAATATAAAATATTTAGGCATGTACTATGTGACAAATTATACGTTCGATCTCATTTGATTAAGCCCGACTCTAATCTGTAATATATTTGCCATAATTATCTATTATATACATATTCCTATAATAATATTACAATTGCTTTTTTTATTTCGAAACAATAACTCTTACATAATCTTCAAATCATTAATATTATTTTGGTCTTTTGTCAAATATGCCACTTTGAAATATTGAAGATTGCATATAATCTATATATAGAATATAAGTATAATTAAATTATTCATATTGTAATGTATCAAGTATTAGGATTCTATTCGCTCAAATATCGAAAAAAAGGGTGTTTTTATGCTATTATAAGCCTCCGTCCTCTGTCTGCGTGTAAACGCTTCTTTTTATTATTTTATTATTTTAAAGTCTCTGAAATCAGAAACTGTTGTACTTCTTCTTTAGACTTTTCTACAAACGAGCCATTGCTCATATATTTTACTCGTTTAGTTTTTACAAAGAAAAAGAAAACAAAAAAGAATCCTACGAGAACTGAACACGATGGTAAAGTAAAAAACTTGAATAAAAAATTTCTGATGCAAAATGTATGATTAGAAGCGTTTGAGAGAATGTATAAGGCTACGTGAACTGGCCGCGAGTATACTTGGTAAATAAGTCTATCGTTAGGCATCAACGTTAAGTGGCTTCGTAAAAACTTAATGCGTTTGACCTTAATGATCATCACTCATCAAGTTTTACGCATATAAGGAATTTTAGAAATTCTCGATATCTCTGCCGCTAAAATGTTTTTCTCTTGCAATTTTGTTAGTAATTTTTCTAGGAAACCTTAGCGTAAACAAAGATAGTACGTACACGTATCGTGTCCATGCCGTGCCGCATTCGTTTACTGAAATCATGCCGTTCGACTCGTGTGTCAATCGATATAGCAAAGTTCGATATCACGCGAAAGGTAAAGATAAAGAACTTCCTTTCGATATCGGGAACACCTATTGAAAAGTTAAGACACGTCATTGAGGCCGCATCGAGTTTCACGACATTACGCGAGAGAGAAAAACAGCGCAAAAATCGAACGTTGTAATCGATGTAAATCAGGTGATATTTATTAACGAGTCACGCTTGCTACGAGACGCGCGGCTATACGATACTAAGTACTGCGTATATCATGTGTACAATTGTCATACGAGCCCGCGCGCGTGCGTCCTTGCACACGCTTGCACGTTGCGCGATGATGGATACGTTTGTATGGTAATCTGAGACACGGATTGTACACAATTATGCCCATAATGAGGAAATTATAATATGGCCGCTATTGAGGCCCGCGCACTGTCATTGTCATACGATAACATGCTCGGAGGTCAAAAATTATGCCGAGATTCGCTACTTTATTTATGACTCGCTTCGAATCATCGAGGATAAATCGCACGTAATGATTTACGCGTTTCTCAACGAGAGACGCTAAATAGAGCTAGGGAAACAAAACACGTTCGCATTACTCGATACTTATGATTCACGTTGCGCGCAGATAAACAAGTTGTTTCTTTTAACAACGGAAGCCGCGATTCTTCACCAAGTTGTTGTGGAAAAAAAAAAGAGGATATTCGACTGAATTATTTATTCTGATTCATCGCAAATAATTCAAAACTAATTACGGAGACTCGGTGTTTCGCTATCGCTATCTAATCGGTTTATCATGACTCATTGTCGGCAGGCGAGTATACAAATTCCTATAGCTGATATAATATAACCGTAGTGTTATTTATTAATCATATCCGCGCGCGATAATGTTTTCGGAGTATTTTTAGATTCATAAAAATGCATGCGATCGATATATATATATATATATATATATATATATATATACACGCGTGTTTGATCTAATAAGAGAAAGAAGTGAAATAATAGATTGAAACTTTTCATTTACATCTTTCGTGATTTTCACATCTCGCAGGCTCGATTATTTTAGATGAACTTGTGATTTAAAATAGATTTACGATTGGAATTCATCAATTCTATTTCGCGCGAAATCGTAGCAAGTCGAATCTATGAATGGTAGAGATATCCCTATTTTTTTAATGACTCTCCAAACACATCTGATTTGCTCTGTGAAATCAGAATCATTAAATCTCGTAATCGCGCCCGGAAAACAAAATCTTCCTATCATATATCGCACGCATACGATAAGAATGAGTAAAATATCGTGCCAAAATTTAATGACCATCTAATATGAACGTATAAAACTTTTAAATTTCGTAATCGATTCCGCGAGAGCTTAGGAAGAAAAATATTTAATTCCTTGACTGTCAATGACGAAAATATCCGCACATTCAAAAAAGGTACTTATATCGCAGTAATTAAAACGGAATACTATATTTTGTTTTTGGGGTCGCTAAATTCAAATCTGAAACCAAAATTGAGAAATTCAAAATGGCGGATCAAAAGTGCAAAAAATTACTCAATTTACATAAAATTTTGTATTTAAAGATTTTTGAAACCGCTGATTTTAAATTCAAAATAAAAATTCAAGAATTTAAAGTAGCAAATTCGATATGAGCAAAAAATTCAAAATATGGTTCTATTTGCATAAAAAATTTCAAAGGGTTTTCAAAGCCACTGGTTCCGTTTTTAAAATTAAAATTTGTTAATTTAAAATGATAGGTTTAATATGACGGCCAAAAAATTTAATATCGCTCGGTTTGCATAAAAATTAATTTATAAGAATTACAAATTTTTCCGCCATTTTAAATTTTGACCTCAGATTTAGATTCAGCGACTCAAAAAACTCCCAGAAAACATCTTTTTAATAATTTTATTAACTCTTTTGTCAAAAGCATTTTTGACCCACATTTGTTTCGCCTAACAGTCAAAGGGTTAAAGTCCCAAAAATTTGTTTTATTCAAAATATCTATCAATTGAACCTTTCAGTCTTCACCAAAGTTGAAATTCCACGCATCGTACGTTTATAATAATAATAAATCGGTCAATAACATACATTTATCGATACGGTATATCACATAAACTATAACAACACAATTAATTGATAATTTCGACGTAAATTAAAAAATTGAGACAAGCATAATCATTTGTAGGGTAGTACGTATTTGCTTTATTTTATAAAGCATCGTAACAACGTATACAAAGTCTGCCATTTTCTGTGTTTTATGTCCAGTGGTAGCTCACGAATTTCGCGGAAATTTTAAATACTTCTTATCACTCCAAATGTGCATTATTCAAATTTCAAATGAATATCGCCCATACTTAACGCAGAGTTGTAGTAAACCTCGTGCTTACTAAGAACAAGCGCATCATGGAAGTTTCCAAAAACCACAAAAACTTGCGACGCAACTACTGTAGTAAGGCATCGATTATCGGGACACACACAAATCGAGAAACTAATACATCTATTATAGATTGTACGCAGAAAAAGAATATAAAAAAATAAATTGTAAACGATATATTGTAAACGGTACATAATTTAAATGTAAACATCACGAAAATATAATAACAACCTGATTGTTAATAGAAATCGCTGGTCGGATTGTCAATGTCCAGACAATTGATGTCCACTGTATAGGGTAACTGGGGGGGAATATGCCACTCGTTATGTTTAACAAAGCTACGGGTAAAAGCGCTCTTGTAAATACCATGAAATTGTTCATAGTTCTATATCTGACATTTTGCATAAGTTTTGTTCATTTCCTGGCAGTATTATAGTTTTTGCGAAATAAGTTCATTTGACAAAGGTTTAAAGTTTAACCCTTAAATGCCACACCTCAAAAATCTCGTAAATGACATGAGGGGTCTAAAAGACCCCAGCATGAAAAATGTCTCCTTACTTATTGATTTTTTTATCTTTAGTTATAAAAATTTTTTTCAATGTTGTTCAAGGCTTAAAAAAGAGAATAAAATGCTCATATTGTTAAAATTTCAATTTCAACATAGTATAAAAAATCAAGTAAACTGAGTACTACTAAGTGTACAAACGGGTAGGTCACGCACTCAACTATCATCAATGGGAGTATGAGCTCCATTTTTGGGGGGAACATTTGAAAATATATCATTGTAAAAAATCTGGGGTCCGCTGGACCCCAGGGGGCATTTAAGGGTTAAAGATTTAAGGTTTATAAAGTTTTAAAGTTTATAAGGTTTAATGTTTTAAAGTTTTTAAGATTTATTTTTCATTTTAATTTCAAATGTTGCAGTTCAATATTACAATAATTTCAATATTACAATTTAATTTCAAAATTTTATTTTTTATTTTAAAAACTATTTGTACTAACTTATTTTAAAGACTATTGTATTTGTATTGTTTTTATGAATAAAGTAACTTTTGAAGCTAAATTACTACATGTTTATATGTAGTATATTACCTCATACTATGTGACATATTACCCACATGGTTAGGTAATATGCCATTTTGCAACACTTTTGTATTTTTTTCTTTTTAATCTTAAATAATCAAAATATTTTATTGAAAGATATATAGAAATAACAAATGACATATCAAAAGACACGGTAGTGTCTCGCGCCAAAGGTACGCGCGGAGCGAGACCGACCGTGACTCATTTACGCGACGCGGACGAGTTGCAAGTACTCGAAATGTTGAGATCTCAATAATTAGTGATAGAAATAACAGATAAACATATGGATATGACAGATTAAAAAAAAAGGAAAAAGAAGATTAGTATGCAAAGATACTTCAAAGAGAAAGAAAAATAGGAAAAAAAATCAAATTTTTGTTAAGTGTGGCATGTTCCCCCCAATTACCCTACAAATGTATGTATGTACAAATGTATCGGCTCATCTAAATTAGTTAAGTACAGCGCGCAAGTACAATTCAGTAAATCGGCGAATATAATCTTATTATCGTAAAAATATATCATAAAAATTTATCAAGAGCTAGATCGCTAGCGATTTTGCGCTCTGCTCGAAATCGAATCAAAGATAAATAGGACGCGTCGAAAATTATACATGTGCGTATTACACAAAAGTCAAATATACATATATATAATACAGAGTACATTTGCAATAAATTGAAACTTTAATCGTGCAACGTGTACATTCGTACGTGAGGAATGGGAATATATTTATCCACGGTTTGATCCCAGACGATTAATCATAGAAAAACCACGCTCCTCCGGATCCCATATCTGACAATGCGTTTAATTGCCAAGTCCGCAATGAAAAATGATGTATCCGCGCGCATTAATCTCGAACCGTAAAATGAATTTCCATAACAACGCATGGAAAGATGAAAGCGTTGCCGTGTAGTATCGCTACCGAAAAAGAACAATACCATCGATCTGTACATTTAATCGCGACTAGTTTTACGTATCAATAAAATTAGTAGAACTTCTCTATTCTGGAATCTCCTCTTAATTCTCACTTTTGTTCCAATAGCATATACGTAGATAAAAATGTTGCGCGCTCTATCTTCCACTCGCTTTCTCGCTCTATGCACGGTCATGAGATCACTTAGCGAATGCGTGATAGTAATGCAAAATAAGAATTCCAGTTCACAACAAGTTGTTTCAAAAACCAACTTTTATGCAGAATATCTACTGAACCTATCGCTAACGTAAATGGATTTTGATGAAACGCACAGGTGAGCCATGCTGGCACATTTAAGAAAGACAAGAAAAATGCAATGTACGTCAATTGTCAATGAAAATTAAAAATTAGTTAATGATTTTAATTTCAAGCATATAGCACTCATTGAAGAGTAATTAAAAACTAAGCTCTAAAAATCTTGAATCCTTTAGCATCCTATATATTTCCATATAATTTTATTATTTTCCTACTATTTTTTTATATACGTTGAAGTATTACGCAATTTTTCAATTATAATTAAACGTTGCAAAACGGTGAAGAATTCTTTTTATCTTAATCCACTATAATACCTGCCCTCTGAAAGCTCTGTTACATATATCTATTACCAGATACCCTTTATAGAACCTAGATGTAAAAATTTGCCGCGTTTTTAAGTGTCTCGTCGATGATAATAATCAAGACATTAAATATTAGATTTCTTATTATTTGCCTTTCTTAAGTATGGCCGCTGTGTTTACTGCATGCGTTTGACATCAATTTTTCAACTAAATTTCCATAGATATTAATGTAATCGAAGTAATCTATGTAAATGTAAAAGAATACATTCCCAAAATAAATATATAGAAGGAAATGTAAAGTAGAAGATAATAGAATAGAGAGGTTCTACCGTACCATACAAATAAATAACCTTCACAAAAAACATTGCACCATATTGAGCATACTTAATGGGAATAATACGTGTCGAACGTTTTTCTTATTGGCTGACGCGTCAACGTATCGCGTGCGGATCAATTCGACCAATTTTATTTACTCACAGATAAAATATCAGATTTTCAAATTTTTTATGTATATATTTGATATAATATTATGACTTGTATCCATTAGTAAAGCCTAAAACGCAAACGGTTTATTTAACGGTTCCTTGACGACTTTACATTGTTTAAAATATAAAGGGAAGAATCAATAAAGCTGGACGAATTGGTCTGCGCGCTGCGTAACAATTGTTTAAAACACGCACCAATCAATCGCATACAGACTGTAAGATACTATTTCGTTTGTCGTATGATAAATTTTTCAAATGTTAATTAACTGTACGAAAAGAGAATTTGTTGTCTCCAGGAATTCTCTGTCCCGCAGCCACTCGACACGCTTGAAAAATTTGTCGTATGTACAACAAATAAAATAGGAAGTTCTAAGCTAAGAGTTCCTCAATTAAGAGTTTGGACTTGGAGTTTAGACAATGAGTTTGATTAATCCGCTATGTTTCCAACTAATTACGAAGAAAGTTATTTACAATAATTTATTTTACAGATTTACTTTTTATAGTAATAATAATACTTGTGTATATACATATATGGAATATTGAAAAATCCTTTTTCATTAACAAATCACATGCTAAACTGACTTGAACGTTTATAAAAAGCACACTATCGTGGCCTGAAAGTGGCGATGTCCAAACTCTTACTCGAGGGACTCTACCCTAAACGAGGTGTTCCAAGCAAGCGTTTCCATGCATTTTTAAAACAGTAAGGTCCTTCCATTCTGAAATTTCTCCTCAATCACCCTTTTATTCCAGTGGTATACAAAATGAAAATGTCATTATGTGTTCCGTACGACAGAAGAATTCCAGTTTATGGAAGGACAGTTGTTTCAAAATGGAAAGAGATTCAACTTGGAATAAAAAAAACTTTGTCGTATTATAATATTCCCTGTCGAATGCCAAACCTAACGCGATAAGAGTTTTGTCGAGTTTTAAAGCACGGTACTATGGTCTTCGCCTCAGAAAATGGATATTCAATAAAAAAGAAGGCAATATTTATTTGGATTTCATTCATATTATACTAAATTGCCAAAATATTAATAATTAAGTAAAAAATTAAAACTCTGTTTAAGATACAATTTCCTTTATAAGACAATAATTTACGTTCAGCTTCTTAGCGTAATCCGCTAACATATCTCTTTATCTTCGATTCAGTTGTAAATTAAGAGATTATAATTGTAAGAATATTATCAAAAGATCAACCAAGAAAGAGAGATCCACGAGGAAAAAGATGCGATAATCAGAACACCTCGCATACGTACGCGCGCTTATCAGTAAAAAAGGAGAAAGAAGGAACGCTGCGCGCTGCCTCTATTTCTCTCTGTCTAGTTTGACACGTACGCACGTAGGCGCACCTGCACACACGCACGCACGCCCGCACGCACTCACGCACTCATGCTCATGAACTCTCAATATTTGACTTTCGCCTTAACTTCCTCCGCGACGCCGCCCCATTTGAGCCTGTAAACACGCGAGCGCCACTGTATGAGAGGATCCAGGACAGCCTGGAGGAAAAGATACGGTCTCGTGATCTCGCTGAGCAACCAACCGCACACGAACTCGAGTTTGTTGAAGGGTAGCGGACCGTTTTGCACTAGGCACAGTAGCGTCCAGTCGAACATAAACCACAAGAGTATGTGTACCAGATAGAAAACTAGAGAATCCCATTCGAAGAGCACGCTGGCCGCCCAGGAGGCGAAGCCGCCGAGAACGAGGCACTCGCTCAGCGGCTCGAAAACGATGGTGGTGGGTAGCATCGCCACCCTCAGTTTAGCCCACCGTCGTAGTCGCGCCTGGAAGGAATCGACCGCGCAGTGGCCGCTGTTCTGCAAGGCCGGCTGCGAGGAGATGGTGATGCGCCAGCCGCGGTCGGTCAGGGATTTCGCGTAGAAAAAGTCTTCCGCGAGATAGATGCCGAACGCCCTCAGCCCGCCGACCTCGTCCAACGTGGACTTTCTCAGGAGAGCCGACATGCCGGTGTGGCAGTTAATCCTGAGCATATCCGCGGCGAGATACATCCGCGACTGCACCGTGCCGAAGAAGATCTTTTCGTAGGCGGCGGCGAAGCCCTCGCGGTCGCAGGTGAACGGCATCTGATGAACCAGAGCCACCCGGTCCGTCATGTGATGGACCATGTCCAGGAGAGTGTCCTCCTTCATGCGTATGCCGCTGTCGCTGATGAGCACCAGCTCGTACTTGGCGGCCTCGTACGCCGGCTGCATGTTGTTGATCTTCGGATTCACCCCGACCTTGGTGCCGCCGACAAAGAGCCTGGCCTCGACCTCCGGATACTTTTCGACGAGCTTGCGCACCAGCATCAGCACGGGATCGGACTCGTCCTCGACGCAGAACAGGAGCTCGTATCGCGGATACTCGATGGTGAAGAAGGTCTCGAGGTTGCCGAAGAGGTTCGGGTCGACCCCCATCAGGGGCTTGATCACCGACACCCCCGGCAACGGCGTCTCGTAGCTCGGCGCCTGGTTCGTCTTCCGATGGAGCTTCCAGCGGCCGGCAATCAACGCCAGCACGTGCACCACCCACATACCCGACCAGAATATCATGAAGAATATCGCGAACCCGTAGAGAGTATATAGCATGGAGTTCATTTTCCAAGGGAGCGCGAGTTTGAGCGAGGTGCTTTTAGGCCACCGCGGATCTAGCGTGCCGGCCTGCACCTGCACCTTCCTCCTCCTCCTCCCTCCTGCCCCGCTTCCTTTCCGCTATTTCTCGCCTCGACCGGGCACCCTCGTGCGGACGCATCACGGCCAGGAGTCGAGCGACGACCGACGACGCGCCCTACTGACCGCGCATCGTTCCCTCAGCCTCGGCCTCAGCCTCAGCCTCAGCGCGGCGGCGGCGACGGCGACGACGACCACGACGGCGACGACGGCAACGTGCTCGCCTCCTGCAACTCATTCACGCGCCTCCTAGCCCCGGCCCACCCTGGCCCGCCCTGGCCCGCTCGGGCGACGGCGACGATAACCTCCGAGACCCGCGCCAATTACGAGCGCGTCAACTACGCGACCCGTCCGTGGCGCCTGTGCCGATTGTCCCGAAGCGACTTGGCTGACTTGGCTTTGGCTCCTGCCCCGCTTGCCCAAGATGTGATTCCGTCTTCCATCGGGTGGCTGAGCCGCGATCGGATCGCATCGTCGTCACGCCGACGGAGACCTCGATCTTACCGAGCTCTCGACGACGGCGACGGCGACGGCGACGCGCAGCCACCGACTTCAGGTTCACCGGTGACACCGGTCTTCACCGCTTCACCCCGAGTCTGTCACTTTTCTTCGCGGCGCGGCGCGGCGCGGCGGCTGCGCCACGCAAGTCGCAACATAGACACTCTTCCTTTCTATCGACACCCGTGCGTGGCGTCCGGCGAATCGCGCACTGTCATAGTCATACTCATACTCATACTCATGCCTCTCGACAGTCTCGACGACCGGCTCTCGGGCTCGGGCTCTCGGCGCCTCGATCGAATCGAAACTTGCTCGCCGACCTCGCCGTACCTCGTTCGTCGCGCGACTCGGCCGACTCGCGCGGCGGCGGCTCGCGCTTTTCTGCGCTTTTCGTCACGCGCGCGAATCGAACGACAGAGTCGACAGAGCGAGAACGAGAGGGAGAGGGAGCGGAGCGGGGCAAAGCGGAACGATCTGTCTCGCCATGGAATGCCTTCGACGTGACGCGCGCAATGACGCGATGACGCGAGTCCCATCGACTATCTCCCCTCTTCCATCCTTTTTCTTACACCGTACATCGTACGTGTGTATGTACCGGAAACTCGCACCTCGCACCTCGCACACACCTTTATTTCGTCACGGATGACTCACTTCACTTGCCTGACGCACGTTCCCTCTTCCCTCACTTCTCTAGGGGAGCTTTCCTTCTCTCTCTCTCTCTCTCTCTCTCTCTCTCTCTCTCTCTCTCTCTCTCTCTCTCTCTCTCTCTCTCTCGCGTCGCTTTTCGATCGGGAGGAAAAAAAAGCCAATGATCGGAGATCGAATCGGCAACGCGCGACTCGCGGAATTGACTAGGAAGGAAATCCAATCAAATTTGCTACGAGTATAATGCTCGAAGCGTCCGCCTTTGCGACAAACATTTCTCGCGGTATTCAGAGAACCGCCGATCGCACCATTTTCATTCGATACTGAAATATTTGTATTGCATTGCATTGCCCAACTAACGAGAGTAACGAGCGTTTCGTTAGATCGTTAGTTAAATAACGATCGAAGTTGCTTCCGGATGTAGACGCCGCCTACGTATATTTTCGCTTTCTAAAACCTTGTAACGAGATCCACATTTTATCGCCGTCGATAAGACTAATCTGAAAAAATTCCTTGAAATAATGCACTCGTTTAAATTACGAATTACTTATGAAGATTACGATTGTGACTCATCGCAATGTCTCTTATCGTCTCTTACGATGTCTTTTATCGATACAGGATACAGATTAAACTTGAAAGTAATAAAATTGTTTATTCATTTAGATAAATTTATTTAATTTCAGCTACAAAAAGCCAAGAAATGAACTTGGTTTACAATATAATACCTTATACACACTCATACCAACTTTTTTTAACAGCGCGTGCAACTATTAATTCATTATTCCGTACTTTCTTAAATTTCTTTTAGAAAAAACCATCCCTAATCGGCGTGGAGTGAGGTTCTTGACTTAAACGCATAGCTTGTTCGTACATTATGGACGCGGCTTTCCGCATATTTTGCTTATTGATATGGAAACTGTATAGAAAATTATAATAATTGTTTTCTATAAGATCGCGACGCTTCTGGCTCTACCTTCTACTATTCTTTCGAAATCCTCGTACATATCGACGTAGGGAAAATAAATTAAATATATCAACAACTTCTTTTCGAATAACGTAACAACCAATTGTCGTAAACAGTCCACTCTGCGCACGGGGTCTGGATTCGCCTTGAGACAATGGTAAACTTCCGTGTGATGACCCAGACTCAAATGTCGTGCGAATATTATGGAATGAAGCGTCGGAAGCGAACTCAAAAATATTTGAACCTAGTCCGCTTCAGCAGTAGGCCAAGAAACGGACATTATTCATCAACGGACACACACCAACGGACACACACGTATGACACGTACACATACCTTCATACAACGCGCAACAACTATAAATATTAATATTCCATATAATTGTTTATTATTTATCACTTATCAATTCGCGACGTTAAGAAAATGTTAAGAAAAAAATCGTGCAATTTATGTTCTGAACTTTTTAAAGAGAGGATGCTTATTTGCCGTCGATGAGCCAGGAGCTTTCTTGTACTCGTAATAAACGGCATCATCCGCTCCAGACATTGATACCATCGTGCCAGCTTTACGTACAATCTGAGAAAAAAAATTCATTATCACTTTTATGAGACACACAGATGTGACACAGAAGTTGTTAACTGTTATCTTTAAAAACTTTACGTTTCTATACGATATTTCTATATTCATTTTTTGTACACTCACCGGTCTTGGTCCTTCGCCAGGTATTCTTTCTTCTTCGGCATCCGTGTCGCTGGCTGTTAACACTTGCTGCAACAATTGACCCTGTTCCTCTCGATTTCCATACATTAGATCTGGCTCCTAGAAAAATAGATCGTAACCGTATTTTATGATTGTAAAAAGATAATATAAGGACCCCGCACGATTTATATGGGGAAAAAAAAAAACATTTTTTGTCAATTTGCTTAAATTTGTGATTGTAGTTTTTGTGTCCGTAAGTTTCAAATTTCATCAACTTTCTATTATTAGTTTCTGAATTTGCCAGGCATTCACGGACATTCGTACACACAGATGCGGGTAGGCACACAAGTGCAAACTGTATACAAACATATGAACGGTTCTTGTATAGGAGATTTTCAAATGTCTACAATTCAGAAACCGTCATAGAAAAGTTCAATGAAATTTGAGTTTGAGACTTTTCATCAGAGACACAAAAAACTACAACATATTACAAATTCAAGCAAATTGACCGAAAACTTCTTTTTTATAAATCGTGCAGGGTCCATTAATTGTAAATGTTAATGCACTAATTATTTTATCGACCGTATCGTTACCTCGTCCATGCCTGCAAGTTTCGTGATAACTTTGTAGGCGTAACCTTGATTCACAAGGAACCGTTGACGCTTTCTCGAGTAATTCATTTCCATCGTATCTTGCGATACGAGCGTATAAAAGAATGCGTTATATTCCTCCGCAATTGCACCTACATAATGAAAGTTTTAATAACACGCGCAGTTGTTTGATAAATAAATAAATAAATAAATAAATAAATAAATAAATAAATAAATAAATCATATACCTTTTTTAGCCCTAAGAATACGCCCTAATCGTTGTGCTTCTTGCCTTCTAGATCCACCATGGGATGAAATTTGAATCAAGACATTAGCCTCTGGTAAATCAAAGGAAGTATCTGCTACTTTGCTGACAAATATCGTATTCACTTTCATGTTAAACTTAAAATTTTGCAAGATCTGTATCCTTTCGCTCTGAAAGAAGATACATATGGATCGTCGTGAGAAAGAAATGTAGGTAGTTACGAACTATATAATTTCGCTATAATTATATCGAAAAATAATCGTTGTTACGTGTGATCGGTGCTGATGATGACATTTACCTGACTAGTAGGGCCATAAATATATGGCTTATTCATTTTAATAGCGTAGTGTTTCAATGCAAACACGTTATCGGAGAAGACGATCGTTTTATCGCCACGCCTCTCGTGATATCGAATTAAATATTGGCAACAACGAAATTTATTTGGATTCATCACGTACAGTAACTAAAATTATTAACAAGTATAGCAGTGGATGGAGATGCTCAATGTACATTAAGGTTATAAATTATAGTAGACATAATAACAGAATCTAACCAGTTTTCTGTTCATCTTGCAAGCGAGATATTCTCTGTAAAATTCGGATGTCATAGGACACCAAACTTCCGCACATTGTACTTTTGCGATAAATCCTTTTTTTTCCAATTCTAACCAGTTAGCCTCGTATAATTTCGGGCCAATCAAAAAATTCAGATCGGCAATTTTGTCGTCCTCTCGCAAGAGCGTAGCCGTTAAACCCAACTTACAATGTGACTGAACGATCGTTAATACTCTACGGAACATTTTCGCAGGAATGGTATGTACCTCTAAATGAAAATCACAATTATATCGCATGGGAACAAATATTACTTTGCTCAGTAATTCGAATAATGAAAATTTACCGTCCAAGACCATAATACCCCATTCCTGTTCTTGAAGCCAACGCATCGTTTGCTCAGCTTCCCACGACCTCTTTTGCGTATGCGTAATCATAGAATACGTGGTTATCAATATTCCACAACCCATAGGCTTATCTTTCGCCTCGCTAGTAAAACGACAAATCATTGAATCGTCGGCAGTAGACCACATTTTAAATTGTTGCTTCCATTGTTCCACGGATACACCGGAGTTACATAGTACTAGAGCGCGTTTATGTACTGTACAGCAAGCTGTAACTCCAACTAAACTTTTGCCAGCACCTGCGTTTAAAAGGCTTGTTTACAGAAATACTGCTGCCGCCGCCGTTGTTTCTTCTGTATATGGTTGAATAGAAATTGTATCGAGTGCACTTACCGCAGGGTAAGACTATTACCCCGGATCTAGCCCGTCCATTGCCAAACATTTTCCGCAAACTTTTTTCTTGATAAGGTCTTAATACAGCTGACGCCTTCAAGTCAATACTAACGAGATATTACGAGATGTTAGTTTTAATGCCTATTGTCACTTGATTTGTATAAAAACTATTTTTTGGGATATATGTATATACCTACTATTTCTTTTTATCTATTTACTTACTTTATATCAGGATTTACGCTATCATTGCGAAAATCATATTCCGCCAATAAAGGATGTTCCAGTTCGATGCATCGTTTTTGTATCACTTCAATTTTTTCCTTTTCACCGCAATAAAGCACATAGTTTTATAAAACATTATACATATAATACCTTATATCGTATTTTGTACAAACAAATGTAAAAAAATTGAATGCGTTAAATATGCTAGAACAGAAGATATATCTGTTGTATAGATATGTATATTTACCTGATTCACTTCAAAACTAACTGTTTTCAATTCTTGATCTTCTTCCTCGTCTTCATCCTCCTTGTCGATCTTGTCGTAAAAAGCAGTTATATCTTCTGGAATGACAGCCGTCTCTGTCAATATCTGATCAGATTCAGTCTCTGAATTTGTCTTACTAGGCATAGGCGTATTTACGAGTGCTTTTGATCCAAACTATATTCCGACATAAAAAAACAGACCACATTTTTATTATTGAGATTACTTGATTAATGATTAATGATCGTCGCGAGTATTTCAACAGACCTGAGGGACTTTTATTTTAGTTTGAATATTCGTTTGAATGCCATCAGTTTCTGTATCTTCCACAAGTTTTCTCAATCGACACTCTTGAATCACTGGGTCCTTCAATAATCTTTGCAGCACTTCAGGAAATGGCGATTCGATAAAATATTTGTTATGTTTTAAGACGAGTTTAACCTGCATGCGAAACGTGCAATGTTTTATTAAGCTCATTTCTTCGTGGGATTAGACAAAACGTTTATGAAAATCTCCGTTACTCACTTTTCCATAGGACAATGTACACAGTTTGATAAACTCGATTATACCATCAGGAATACTAGTCTTACTCAATCTCTTTAAATACTCTATTATATCTTGCGTCTGTAGGCCCACGCTAACTGCAGCGTAAAGTGAATATGCAGTCAATTTATACTGAAAAAGACAAAACGCCATATATCGTATACTTGTTGCCCACTCTCTTTATAACACAGGTGAAAGTTTTCTATCAATGAAATTTTTAATTTTACCTCGTGAATATGTTCTGGCCGGCATACAGGTTCTGATATAGCTATTAAAAAATCATGAGCGTGTTTATATACAGGAGAAAAGGATTCCAAAAAAATATGTCCGTTTGGCGCCTATCAAAGATACAGATTATTTTAGGACTTATTTCACAATGGTTTTGTAAAATAAATTGAATTTTTTTGTCAAATTTTAGAGTTAGATTCTCACCACCCATAATGGTCTAGATAAATGATCCGGCTTTAAAATCATTTGCGAGCGATAATCTTTCGCTCCAAATTCATCCTCGATTGCGCACTCATCTTGTTTTTCTACATCATTTTTTGCTGCATCGGGAACACCATCCGCTTCGTTGCTGTCTATCGAATCGTCATCGTTGTACTCGTCGTAATCGTCCTTACGCTTCTTCCATTTACCTTCATTTAATGTAAGTAAAAAAAAAAAAACAAGTAAATGTAAAAGCAGATGTAATGTACAATTACTTTTTTGCGTACACGTAGTGATATTAATAGCATAATATTAATATAAAAATAAACCACGCATTGTGTGAATAATCGAGTAAAATAGAAAAATTCGACAAACAAAATATAATGTATAGGTTACGTACTGTTATCCTTTTTGAAGCGCTTTGGCGGACTCATATTATATGGAGATACCGTAATTCAAAATTTTGGTTAATTAATAAGGCTTCCTTTTTTCTTCTTCTTTGATATAGATGTTCCCTTTAGGACCACTTTACTCCATCTAACTTTTGTCAACCTCTGTTGCACGCAACCCAACGCAACCTCGCACGCAAGATACTCAGACCGAGCGCAATATTACACCCTACAGTGTCTTTTTCTGCTTCTTTTTCTTTTCAATCAAATGGCATCAGATTGCCTCCTTAAGAATTTAAATAAACTCCAAATTCGTCTTGTTAAAAGCGCATTGTCCTAACGAAGATCAAATGATTGCAAGATCAACCGCACAGCACCGCACACAGCTGACAACTGAAACCTGAAACTGACTTGACGCTTGACGCGTAAATAAGGTCAGAAGGACATGTACAGTCGCGAACCAATGCTTACCAAACCGTAAAGGTGCCTTTTCACGTCAACGCTCGACGCTCATTTTCAGCAAGTAAAAATCTTCAGAAATAATATCTTTTATTTATATATATATATATATGTATCCATAAAATAAACAACGGCTCTGTCACGCATACGAAGGGACAAATGTAGAATAATAAACAAAAGAACGCGTGAATAAGTTCAGAGGGGCGTGAATATAGAACCGTTAAATTCGAAATCGAATAACAAATAATAAGACTACCGCAATTAAGTATTTAGGCATTCGCAAACGCATGCGAACACAAGAAAGAAAAGAAAAAATTAATTTCTAATTATAAATCCTAACTATAAAGTACATACAAACCAGATTAATTTAATGTTAATTTAAATTTATGTTTTATCTTAATTAAGATAAAACAAATTTAAGAAATTAACGTTAAATTAATATGTTAAGAAATCACGTTTCTCCATCATTCGTTTATGTATTAAATCAATTCTAAAATATCATGTTGGATCATTAATTAATTATTATTGATCGCAAATACAAAAATCTAAAATTACCGCGAAATCGCAATTAAATCAAGCGTTGTTTTAGCGTTTAAATGATAAAAATATGACAAATTCTTAATAAAATAAGAGTACATAAAGTCAACAAAATTTATTTATTTATTTATTTACAATATAAGAATATGTATTAGTATCTTTTTATATTCATATCAAATATTTTTTTATTATACATTCTGATATCCGTATTGTAAAGTTTTTTTTTATTCTCCCTTTAATGGCACATGTACATACAAAGTAGAAATGTTACACGCTCGGTATTTAACTTGCCTTCCTACTTTAATATGGTTACACAATTATATAGCAAATAAATGAAATATAACTTCAATTTACAAAATTCCAACTCTAACATCTAGCCAAGATCACAATGCAAGATTTTACTACATGGAAATTTGATTGCATGATAAATAAATAGAATAAAGCAGTAAAGCAGATATTATCATGAAAGAATGTTGCCACCAGCGGCAAGACTTTTCTCGTCGATAATTCCTAAAAAGTAGAGACATACCAAAGCAGCACCCTGTTCGGCCCATTTTTTATTTTTTTCCCTAAAAAAAAAAAAAGAGGATACATTGAAGCAAAGAAGAGAAAAGTGTGAAGAAAATTATTTAATTATAATTTACCAGAAGGAGGAACCATATTTCCTGCCATCCACAGTAACAACAGAACAAAAAAGCTTATTCTCCTGCCGTGTATCGTATATTGGTATTTTTTTATGATTTTCCTTGGTCCACTTGAGTAGCCTAGTCTTTGGCAGCTCCGAGTCTGTCACGTAACTGTTTCTTAAAAAAGCACAACGCATCAGAGAAACATCTTCCTCTTCGTGAATTTTTCTCTTGTAAGAAACGCCATTGTCTTTATCCAGGATTCCCGGCGTTATTTGAAAGCGACCTAATAAACCTCTATCTCGAAACTCTTTACTTTTGGATCGGCAATAATCATTCAATCCCCACACTTGGCTGAAAAAAAAAGAAGTTTATTGAGCAAGAATTAGAAGAGCAGCGAAACGGAAAAAAAAAAAACAAGGAGAAACATTCACCATATTTGTTCCAGCGTTTGCGCATCGAGGAATCTTCTGCCTAAAGCAGATTCCTGAAGCTCTCGTAGAATATTTTGTACGCAATACTTGGTATTGGAAGGTGGATTATCGCAATTGATCGCGTGCTTTAAATACGACTTTATAACATCTTCCATCGGAAGAGGACCTTCTTTACGAAATATCGAGCAGTTCCACTCAGCGGCGCGAGCGAGCATTACGCTACTACAACCCGTTTCCTTTTTAAATCTGTGAAAACATGCTTTAGACAAGTTAGAGTGAAAACAGGATCTTCTGACGGATGTATAGATATGCGTTAAAACGTTACCTAAGTATATCGGAATGTTTTTGAATATCTTTAGATCCGCCATTCGCGATAACCGGTATCGAAAGTCTAGCCGAGATCTGTTTGAGAACGTGGTTGCGATTAGGATGCTGCGGTCTCTCCTCGATAGTGCGACCATGAACGGCAATGGCTGCGATACCGGTGGAGGCGAGGGTGTCGCAAAGTCCAAGAGTTTCCTCGAGATCGGGCAGAACGCGTATTTTGCACGTGACCGGTATTGATACCGTTTCGACCAGCTTCCGCAAGATATCGGTCGCTTTCTGCGGCTCGCTGAGAAGAGAAGCGCCCATTCCTCCGAGTATCGAAAATTTCTTTGGGCAACCCATATTAACGTCTATGCCTGCAACGTCATTTTCCACCATACGAGCGACTTGAGCCGCTCTTGCTGGATCGGACGTACCAATTTGAAGAACCACGTGCTCTCGTTCCCGAGGACAAGTACGAAACGCCACGGTACCGTCAGTCTTATCGATGTAATCGACCGTGCCTAAAACATCTGCGAACAATGGCAGATCGAGTCTAATAAATGTACGATAATTGAGGCTAAATAAGATTACGTTGAGTTAACTATCGGTAGTTAGACGAGGATTAGGATCATGGTTTAGACTGTTTAGAGAAAAAGCCTAAGGACAGACGTGTTATAGGTTAGACTTGGAAAAAAGTACAATTCGGTTTTCAGAGAAGCAAGTTTTCACTTTATTCGAATTAACAGAATTTGACACCAATAAGACAGATATGATATGATGCGATAAATGTGACGCACGTTATAACTATATTGAATATGAAACGTAATTGATAGAGAACTTTTTGGCATCGATGTGGACGATGCGTAAGGTATTTAGGTATATATAAATTTTAATGGAATTATTCTCCAGTTGCTGAACGAAAGGAAAAGTGCAGTATTTTACCATTCTCTCGACGAATCGAACGAAGTAGTTTTCTGTCGATCAATTCCTCGGTGTAAACTATATCCGCGCCGTAGTCGAGGGCGAGCAAACGCATCGGAAGGGTCCCGATGCGCACCATGGGCGCCAGGATGAGCTTGTCCTCGTAATCGAGTCTTTTTCTCGCAGCCGACTTTTCTTCCATGTTAGCGTGAACACGTTGCGACTCATTCGGGATTACAAGTATTATAGACGACAATCGAGACGAATCCACGTGAACACACGTGAGAAATATCCGCTTATCCACTTTTATATACGTATTTACTTATTTACTACCTGCTGCTACCTCCTACTCCTACTCCGGCTACTCCTACCTCCTACTCCTACGCGTGTGCGCATATGCGGCACATGGCATATCATCGATAAACGAAGATGAAACCTCGAACTCGAACTCGACTCATCACGATCGTTCCGATACTTCTCGATTCATTTTGCGTGTGAAATTTATATCAATGTCGCAGTACTCGTCGCCATTGGTGCCCATGTGGAACTGTATATACATACTGCAATGATAGACCTCATTGTTTTGCCGTGTAAGCAAAAATAATTGTGTTTCGATATCTTGATAGTATATTAAAAATGGAATTTTTCAGTACCAAATACGTAGAAGCACTAGACTTATATAGTTTTTCAACACGATCCTTCGAATCACTCATCTTGTAAACTGGTCGCGCGACAGACACGTTTTGAGTTCAAAATCCACGTATTACGTATTATATTTCTTGCGATAAATTTATATTAGTCGTTAGTCGCTGCAAACGTAACTAATTAATAAATTTGATCGTGTCATCCATAAATTATACTAGTAAAAAATGTTGCAACTCATTTCCTATATTTCAAGAGGGCTCTAATGATACCCCTCTGGGTGGATGATGCGAGGTATGTACGTGACTGAGGTGAGCAGATGATCTGATGCTGATGGTCATCTGCTGTCATCGTCTGCTCCTGCTGCTAGCGATCACGATTTGGGTCAATTGGGTCCAGATTGCGGTCTAGTGCGTGGTGTAGTTTCTTCGTTCTTTGTAATCTTTTCTACGAGTCACTGAATTTCGCAATATATTGGAATTGGTTTGTCTTTTTTTAGGATGACGGGCCTGACGCACCACACTGACCACACCACGTTGACGACGTCTCTGCTCCCGAGGCTCCCGTTCAGTTAAGAGCGATAAAATCGCTGCAGAGTGCAGAGCGACGACGCGGACGCGAGATCGGCGAGATTCGACACCGGCAATTCGGATGGAAAATTCGGTCGGCCATTCTCGATTAGACGAGCGTGAATTATTTAGAGAGACGACGTTCGCGACGAGACGGTGATCATGGTGAGCGCGAGCAGCGTCGTGGCGCATCTCGTGAAATTGCTGGTGACTGCGGTATGCATGAGACACCTCGCCGAGCCCTACCGGGCGAAGGCCCTGCCGCGTACGTGGTCCTTGCGTGCCTTTCGAATCCTCTTCATGCATTCGATCCTGGGGATCTTCAGATTCGGTGAGACTTTAATGTTACTCTTTAACACTTTTGAATCCGTCGCCTGTCGCCTCCTTCCTCCTTTCTCCAAGATAAATCTCGCTTCTATCGAGATGTCGACGTAAAATCAAAATCTTGATTCTCTAAGATTCCAAGTAATCTTGGAATGAGATCATAACAGCGATCAACGTGTATATCAGTGTGTCGCTATTCTTCCAATTGTGAATTTCCGACATATTTTTTTCTCCTAATTCTGCATTCTGCAACATACCTCTACCTATATACCTACCTTCTCTCGACAAACTGCTTTTTTAAATTGCTACCCTCTTCGTTTAAGATGCAATAACTTATAGGTATGGACCACCTAAGATTCCATGTCATAATTTTGGGGGGGTCATGGCGAAGAATGATTGATACAAAATGACACATGGCCACACACGGTATTTAATTTTTGTATCTAAATCAGGAATGGGAGAGGAAGATGTTTTCCACATTTACCAACATTAAGGATTTATGGTAATTCATGCAAATTATTTGCTATGGTTGGAACACGTGAGGAACTCTGACAAGAACACATTCCATTGTAGAATACGTTTGCCTTAAATTTAAGATTTTTGTATTTCTCTCATCAGTTACCTCATTAGTTACTACTTTTACTGCTTTTAATTCTCTTTAAAAAGATTTTAAGTAGGTAACTTTAGGCGGAATATTAGTATTATAATGTATATACATTATTAGAAAATTCTATGCCCTAGGACGTATGACAACTTGAAAGCTCTCACCTTCACGTGCACGTTTACAGGAATGTTTTAGCACACACATCACACATCCACTACGATATTAAATTTTTTTTTGTATTTGATGTGAGTTTTGATGAGCACTATTCACTTTATTACTGTCCTAATTGTATATCCACGTAATATTATTTCTTACATGTTCCAACAACTTGATAACGATCTAATAGTTTATAGTATGGTCATGTGATCAAATTACATTTATTTGCATATACACTATTTTTTACAAATTATTGCACAGTTATAACATCGACGAATCTTGTATCCTTTTAAAGTCTATTTCACTTGAATATATCATGCGCGTATGTATTTTTTTTCTCTCTTATTAAGTAAGTTTTTAATTATTATTTTAACGTTTCAGGAGTTCCATTTACTTCGTCATCGACACCTACAGCAAGATGCTTCCGAAGTTTTTACGATTGGTTTTCCAATGTCATTGAAATTGTTCCTTTGGCATTGCTGACATCCGGTATATTGAGTGCATATCAGATAGATGAAAGGATTCGTATGCTGCTATTGTTTCTTGGTACAGTACCGATATTTTTTCCACTAGCAATAAAACAGAAGGAAAGCCAAATCAGGAAACTGCGTTTTTTTACCAATATTACTGTCGTGCTGCAAATACTGGCGATAATGATACTCGGCTTGAAAAACGGCAATTATAATGTCATTAGTTTAGTTGCTTCCTATACTTTTGAACGTTTCTTCGTGGAGGAATTTTGTTATCGGTACAGTATACCGTATACCGATTTGATGCAGTATTGCATATGCTTTGTGGAAGTCTTCACAGTATCAACGCTCAAGGAATTGTAACAAATATGAGACTTGAACTTTTTACTATTCATCTATCGCCTATATTTCAGGCGACTGTCATTCGAGGTTCAACACACTGTTCGATTATACTTGATATAAAAAATGTCAATTTTAAAAATGGTATAAAAAAATCTGTGCCATTATAGTTATAACATTGGTTGTTTTGCAACAATTGTTCGATAAATAGATTATCCCTATGATATACAAGGATAGCGTCAATTTTGCTATCAGCTTGCGAATTAATTGACATAAGTCGGAACAGAAATTTTCCTATGTATTTTATATGTGTCAGAAAGTACTGCCAATTTTCAAAGCGAGATATAAATTACAATACAATGCAATATAATATGCGAAAATCATCATTCTTTTTATCTCTTTTTCATATTTATTTTTATATAGTAGGTAAATAAAATTTGTACAATAATTTTCTTGTAACAATTTGTTACATTTTATACGATATAATTAAGTTTTAGCGAAAAAAGAACAGCACTGAACTTTCTGACACAGTTAATATAGTTAATTAATAAACAATTCCAAGTGTTGCCAATAATCTAGGATTTACCGAGACCGCTCTTTTAATGGACAAATTAAAAAAGCGCACGATAAATTGTGTATGAATTCAATTTATATAGTCGACTTTTTTACTTATAAGACTTGTGTATATAAAAAGATAATCGATTTGATCGGCCTATTTAAATATTACAGATACACAAACAAATGATTACAAGTATGATCTTTTCATAAGTATAATAACGATTGATGCTGATTTGTTTGACTTTAATATTAATATCAGTAATGTGAAGACTGTTTGTTATCTTGACTTATTATTTAGGCAATTTTTTGTCTAGAACAACTAGAACTAGGACTTATAAGAAAATGACCTATCCCGATAACGACGCCATTAAAGTACAATTGTTCAACAAAATAATTGCTCCAATTTCAAGACTTACGTACTGCAATTTAAATTTACTGTATATCAGGATTGTACACATCATGACATTTTGTCTATCATATTTTGATACGTGATCTATATGATAATTATTTTCTCCCGCAAAATTTTGCTATGAATTTACTGGAAATGTACATCGCATTTTTTAAATATAAACTTTTTCTTACAAACTTTATCGTGTTTATTCATTCAATATTATCACGATTCTCAAAAATGTTTTCAATATAAGAATTCTTTATCGATATCATAAATTACTGCACATACCAGCACATTGAAGTCCATATGTTTAATGTTAAATAAATGTAACCATTATCATCACGTTTGTTATCGAGAAGCTGTCCTTGATCTAACGAATGTATTTCGTATAATATGGTAGAAAAATTCAACGATTTTCCATGAAAATCTTCGTATTCGTGGAACAGAGTGGAATATAATCGAGATGATTTTAGAAGCGACTTTTGCTTGTCTATGTGCCTAGTTATTCTTAGCTGTTTCTAGCATCTTCATACTTCGAAGCTATTCGTACAATCGGTATATTCACCTTACTACCTATTCACCTTATACATATTATACGTATGTGTATTATAGGCACGCTTATGACACGCTATCGGTATAACTAAAGCTCATTTATTTGGAGTCTAAGTGATACGAAATTTTCACGTGTTAAAACATATAGCAAATTTATTGCATAATAAATAATTTATTATCAGAGATTTTAGTGACGCGACTTTTTTGTTTGTACTTTTTTATATATACGATTCCATTTCTTTGGTAATTTCTATCTTTCAGTTTTGGGTCCATTGTAAATTGTAAATGCTAGGATCCTTAGCAAAAGTAGCGAAGCTAAAGATATCGATATATTATATATATTCTCATATTATATTGTTTTATATTTTTATATTCTTTACTATATCGATTCCACTTCAGTGTTGCATATGCGACATATTATTACTCGAGCCAAAGACTATCTCGATTCACTAATATTCCGATATTCGGATAATTAACTCATCAAATTATCTGATTACTCAAATTCGGTTACTCATATTCGAACGATCCGAATGATTTGGGTTGTTAATATTTGAAGGGTCGAATTTATTAACGGTTTTAAATCATCCGTTACAAAAGATAGAACGGAAAATTAATTGCTCAGCGTTAGAGTTAGGCTATATATCTTATAGCTATTCCCCCGTTTCTTCCATTCAGCTATTCCTGGCTCTGAAGGAATATTTTCCACAGCGGAAAATGTTACGTCCAAAGAAATTATCTATCATCATAAATGCATAGTTTTCGTAAAACTAAGAGGTTTCAACACCCTGTATATGTGTTATCGCGTATTTTTATCACTTATTTATTCATTATATTTATATTTACTTTTATAGCTATAATTATTTGAGAGAGAAGGAGAAAAAATATGTCAAAATTTTACAAG
Source organism: Temnothorax longispinosus (assembly GCF_030848805.1). Lineage (NCBI taxonomy): Eukaryota > Metazoa > Arthropoda > Insecta > Hymenoptera > Formicidae > Temnothorax > Temnothorax longispinosus. The sequence goes on from NC_092369.1 coordinate 2,164,496, forward strand.
TGCAAAAATTTCTCTAGATTGACTGCTCGGAATAATTCAGCGATCCAATTTAGCGACCCAATATTGACATCATGTGGGGCAGTTTTATCAAAGCTGGGCGATATAAAACGAGCGATTAATGGCTATAACGTGACAACAAGCTACCCAGATAATAAAACATGAGTGTGCAAAATCGCGCAAATTATTGCTGAAAACAATTTATGTATTGTTATCACAAACACGAGTCAGATCCGTTTAGGATTCATATTTATGGTGTTTTTGCAGCCTCCGAGTTCCGGGGGTAAACTGTTGCTGCAAAAATGTATCGGATATTATATAAACCATTGCACAAATTCAATACTGTTGCTGAGCATTTGCGGACGCAGCTTTACACGTTATTTCACGTTATTTGCGCAAACACTCGTCACGATCGTTTACGCACACATTTCGTAAATATGACAGACGCTTTGCTATCTGGGTATATTCCAGTGAATGAAAACTCGAGCCTCATAAAATTCGAATCATATTCAATTTAAACTTACGTTAAAAGCGAAATATATAGATTCCGTTTTATATATTTGCCATTGGCATAGAGAGAGCTAATAAATACTGTTGCGACAATAGTAATTAAACGGTAAGACGGTAAAGGCTCAGTCACAATGAGAGGAATAAGGAATAAGATAAAGGAATTAGGAATAAGGCATATTGCATCTCACTTTAATGTACGTGTACTGAAGTGAGATGCGACATTCCCTTATTCCTTATTCCTTTATCTTATTCCTTATTCCTCTCATTGTGACTGAGCCCTTACGATATCATTCTTTTATGTTACAGTTTCGCCCACTTTACTGCAGGGGGAACTATGGGGAGAGTTGACTCTAAAAGAGAGGTTTATTCATCCAACTTTATTCTTTTAAAAAAGGCGGGTGAACTTATATAACAAAGATATTTTGAATACATCAATTTTATAATATACTAGGGTGGGTCAACCCTCCCCAGTTTCCCCTAAAAGATGAAACATTTTAATTCTTAGAAATGTCCGCGCGCGTGACGTTGGGATTGAGAAATTCCGTTAATTTGGTCCGAGTTGAAATTGCATCGTAAAATTTGGCACGATAGTGCAATAGCCATCGGATTTATTTATCTCGGTCGGCGACGCGTGGTTACACCAAAAATATTTCTAATAAGACTATTTAGCGTGCGTCACGCGCGGTAATGGCTCACGGCTCACGGGCGCGATAATATTGTCATAACGAGTAATTTGTTTTTGAAGATGTAAATGAATATGCCATATGTATGCTCTCCGCCGATCAGCAGCTTCCGATTGATAATAATCTCGGCGATCGGGCAACGGGGTAACAGATGAGGAAATATCTCCGGTTTTTTCCCCTCGTCTGGAAGATGCGCGAACGATGATGAATCGTTCGCGTGAGGCCGCCGCGTCGGAGCGGAGGCGCGAGAGAAGGAGCGGCCCGATATATTTTTACATCGTTCCGGCTGCATGTTAGATATATAGAGTCGCGTTGTAACGGTTTGCAACTACGAGCCACGAGTACGCGTAGGCAGCAGCCTAAGAACGGCAATACGTTGCCCCATTTCAAACTTGGAATATCATCCGACGCCGACGGACGATTTCACGGCGCGCGGCGGGATGGTCCGATTCGAGCGAGGCCAATTTTCGTTTCTGTTTTAGCGCGAATATATACCGCTTGGAATTATTCTATTTGTCTATATTTATCACGCGGATATAAAAATATCACTGTATAGTTACGTAAATGCCGTACAGTTACGACAATTTTTCTCTCTCTCTCTTTTTCCTCATGTACGGACGTAGGTACGAATTCATTCATAGATTCGCACACTTCCAATACGCGCTAATGTCCTACGTGTATCGTTCGCCTGACGATAATCTGGCATTTTAAAGATCGCCCGCGAAGCTTCAACCGCGTCAACAGGCGGATATAATTATTGGAATATGACGATTTTTCGCAAACTTTGATCTTATATAATAGCAACATATATCTCAGACAGCACGCATGTCCAAAATCCAAATGCAAACTCCATCGGGACATATGACGTGCTGTCAACGATGTTTCATCGCTAAATAAATGCCGTGTAGGATTATAGAAAAGATCCCCGACGTACAAGGCATAGCAAGGGCTATATATCTTTACGATAAAAATGTTTCGTCGTAACGTTCGGTGAATGCCAATTTTCCCTCTAGCACGAGATCTGTTAGCCGCGTCGAAATTTATCGGTAATTGCGCGATATAACAGCGTTTGTACATACGACCTTCGCATAAATGACAACGCGGATGAGAGGCCGTGGTATTCACTTATAACATATTTCATTTTTCGTCGGCGTCGCCGCTCTATTTTTGCGTGCGTCGTCTTTCTAGCTGGTTTAGCAAATGCGGAGAGGAAGTCTTTATACTGGGACGGAAGAACCAATTCTCTTCAAGTCCGCCGTTCGTTCTCCATCGTGCGCCACTCTGGTGGTTTGCCTAATACGGTGTAAAAGTTCTCTGGTTTATAACCATCATGGTAAGAATATTAAAGAGATAATCTCGGTTTGGCGAAAAAAGAAACCTGTGATTTAAATACTCGATTCGTAGGAAAAGACTATATAAATTCCACATTTTTTAGAAAGCAATACGTAAAACGCTGTCTTATAGGTGCTACTTATAAGAAAAGTATTTAAAAATCACCGTAAAGAGATTTAGATAATATACCTCAAAATTGTTGGGATTTTTGTTTTCTTTTATTTTTTTATTTTTATTATAAATGAAAGTAAACTCGAGATTCTCCCTTGGACATTCACAGGAGGACGATGATCAAAAAGTGGCTGTGATGCGTAAGGCGTTCCAAATGTTCGACACAACGAAAAGTGGTTTCATCGAGACTATGAAAATCTCAACGATACTAAATACAATGGGACAACTATTTGACGATGGCGAATTAAAAACCGTGATCGAGGAAAATGATCCCGAAGGTGTCGGCAAAGTGAATTTTGACGGTTTTTGCAAGATTGCCGGGCGGTTTCTCGAAGAGGAAGATGCGGAAGCGATGCAGGAGGAACTGAAGGAAGCGTTTCGATTATACGATCGCGAAGGTAACGGATACATTACCACGGCTACGTTGAAAGAGATTTTAGCGGCGCTCGACGATAAACTTACTAGTTCCGATCTCGATGGAATAATCGCGGAGATTGACACGGATGGTTCCGGTACGGTAGATTTTGACGGTACGTGTAATATATCATACAATACAGTAGTATAGATTAGAATATAACAATACATTATATAATTAATGTGTCTTTTATAAGACACTCCTGATAGAACAGAAAGTGACAATGATGATGGCAAAATGACCTAAAAATCATTATTTTGCCAACATTTTGACATTATTTTGACTTTATTGTGACCAGCTGTTCTATCTGAAACATTGCTTGTAAAATATATATGTATATATGTAATATGAAAAAAAATAGTTATAATACATATATAATACCTTAATATTATATAAAACTTATTATTGAAATGAGCTATTTTATTTATCATTTATTTTGAAATTATTAATGGAAAAACTTAAACCTGTTTATAGAATTTATGGAGATGATGACTGGAGAATGATTGTACGTACATGAAAACGATGACGGCTTTACGTCGCTCGAAGAGGATCGCTAAGAAGACAATAAACTAATTTCTTAATAAAATAATATTTGTGCAAAAGACCGTGAATTTTATTATCATTAGTTAATCTTGACTTGTACGTGTATTATAATAGGTAGGACATTCGAGGAAGCGCATAAGGAAAATAGGTACATAGAAAGAGGAACATTGCGTTATAATAAGTAAATATATTCAGAAATTTGCGTTTTAGGGCAATTTATTAATTGCATTTGCTACAATAAACTGACAAATCTTTTTTTTTACATTGGATGAAAAAATAGCTTTTGGTCAAGCATCGTAATATCTAACGATATCATACATCTATTATATCTGATTTATAGGAACATTTCACTGATAGTGATATTGCACTTCGTTGGTGGGCTGGCCTTCATGCTGAATGTGGACGGTTTGAACATAGAGATTAGGCACGGAAAGGGCACCGGGGGTCAAGGGTCTGTCCAACGGGTAGCCAAGAGGTTTACCGTCGAGAGAGATAGCTCCACCGATGATTTCAGAGATGTGCTTATTCTGATAATATTGGCTGACGAATGCGTCCTGAGTTTTTTGTCCTTGACCTTGACCCAGGATGTTTTGGAAACCACCGGCGTGATATTGTCCGCTACCGGTATATCCTACACCCAATCCTTGCTGTTGTTGGCTCTGTCCTTGATAGGTAACGGGGTATTTGCCCTGGATTCCATGCTGAATACCACTCTGGACGCCCTGGTTTCCCTGGGAGTATTGCGCACCTTGGACACCTTGTACACCTTGGATACCTTGTAAACCTTGTACACCTGACTGCACTCCTTGGATTCCATGGATACCCTGTTGCAAGCCATGTACACCAATTGGTACTCCACCTTGGACTCCTACCGTACTTTGTTGGCCGTGTTGATTCTGTCCCTGCTGTCCTTGGTAGATACCCTGATGTTGACTCCATTGTTGCTGTCCTTGGATGTTTTGTCCATGTTGTCCTTGTTGTCCCCATTGTCCCTGTTGTCCATGCTGGCCTTGCACACCGTAGACGTTATATCCCTGTCCTTGGCCTACTTGGTACTGAGAGTGCGTGTACGGGTACTGTCCGTGTTGTTGAGTGTAGAGGTTAGCAAAATGGTTCCTTACAACTGTAAAGAAGAAATTGTTTATTTTTTTATGCTACTCAATAGCAAGAGGCCTTGTCTCTCTGATATCGATATAGCGTACCTTGATTCTGTTGCTGATTGATCGGCAGAGTTTCTGGTACAACCTCTACAGTCTGTTTCACACCGACTACTTTGCCAGCTTGGTGCTGGATCTGTTGATAATCCTCGGTACCAACTACTTGATATTGGCCTTGTTGGTAGGTCTGATATTGTTCTGGGACCACCGGTCCGTAGGGCACGTTTTGTTGTCCCGGTTGAGAGATCACAACCAACAGCTGAACTGGGAGTCCTTGACCTTGTTGACCCTTGGGAAGAGCCAGCCTAGCTGGGAAACCGAAGAGCTGCTGTGGCTGAAAAAATATTAACGTTTAGTCTTGCATCACTCATCGAAATAATCGTCGATGCAAAACATCTATACAAAATAGAAAGAGAGAAAAATAATTACCTGGGTGATATAGTATGGTTCTTGGGCATTAATAGCATTGTTGACACCCTGTTGAATTTCCTGAACAGACGGCCAGTCGTGGCTCTGGCCTGGTGCCTGCTGGGATTGTCTAACAATGACATTCTGTCCTTGTTGAACTGTAAAACAAAGAGATTAGACAATTTAATTGTTTAATAAAAAAATCAATGAATGTGTGTGTGTGTGTGTGTGTATGTGTGAGACGTTGTATGTATGTACGGTGGATAACCATGCAATCGAGTACATACGATTAGTTATGAATTGGTCAAGTTCGACGAATTGGTGCCTGTGTTGAGAAATGCTGATGGGTTTGCCATTATAGTCGTATTTCGGTCCCAAGTAGACGCGGACAACGGCATCAGGGACGTTCTGCTCGCTCTGAACAGTGATCTGGTATTCGTAGGGTTTGTGGTCTAATCTCTTCACTTGCGCTTGGATGTGTTGTTGCTGTTGTTGTTGATGCTGCTGCTGCTGTTGCTGTTGCTGAAGCAGTTGTTGTTGTTGTTGTTGTTGTTGGACTTGCTGTTGTTGACCGACTTGTTGTTGTTGGCCGACTTGGTGCTGAGTAACTGCATCGAGATCAACATAGTAATTGTTGAAGAGAGTTACCAGTGGGCTGATTTGAACGTCCTGGATGCTGACGCCAGGCAAGAGGATGTCGTTATATTGGTACGCGGGCAAAGAGTTTTGGTATTGTTTGAACAGTTGAATAACGTTCTGGTAAAGCTGATAGAAAGCTGGGTCGCGAACAGCAACTTGTCCCAATTCGAGAACGGAAGGAGTGTAATCGTAGATATTCTGTGCTTCGGGAGCATTGCCGAGAAGTTGACGCGCGGCGGCTTGAAGACTGCCGTAGTATCTGCGGTAGAAAATTTATTGTCATAAGTATTGCGATATTAGTAAGTTATACTGATATCAATCAGTCAAATGATCAATTGATGATTAACCTTGGGTTAACACTTCTGCCGGTTCCTTGGATAAGTTCTCCAAGAATGTTCAAACCTTGCGGCTGATAAAGAGAGAGGAAGGCGGCTTGCGGAGTGATGACATGTCCAGAGTCAATAGCTTCGATCAATCTTTGTTCAATCTTCCTGACAGTCTGGATAAGTTTGTCGTTTTTGGGGCTGAGCTGCAGATTCTGAGGACGTCCAGGGAATTCGAGTCCGTTTGTGTGACGGAGGTGCGGTTGATACGGTGCTTGTACGTTGTCGTAGTCGATGTCCTGGATTGGACCCAATCCGTTCGAGAGACGGTTCAGTTCGTAATGAGCCAGCAGTTGTTGGTGAAGATAATAGTAAATAGATCCCTGACCAATTTGACTTTCCTGATTCTGAATGCCTTGTTGTTGCGCAGGCGTTTGCTGACCGTGCTAGTGTGTTATATATTTAAAGAATGTTTAATATATATACATAAAACGCGAATTTCAATGAAACAAATTATAAATATATATTTTTTTCTTTTTATATGAGAAATTGTTTTTATTTGTATTTAAATGATGCACGCTTACCGGCAACAAATATCCAGCGAGATTCACGAGGCCGTAGTAGTTGGCGAGGCCGACGTCTTGCGTGAAGTAAGAAAGTTGTTGTTCACTGTTGGACAATTGGGCGGAATAGTTAACAGGAATTACAACTTGGTTGTAGCCTTGTGCAACACCTTGTGAAACACCTTGTATAGCAATGTTCTGGGCTTCTTGGATAATCCTAGCATCGAAATAATGCTGAGGAATGATTTCGTACAGAGGCGGCAGAACGACACCCTGCGTCTCCGGATGCTGAAGAACGGCTCCAATGAAAGCCTTGAGGAATTGTTGTTCATTAACGTGAACGCGGGCCCATGCGGCGGTTGCCAGTAACGTCGGGTAGTTCTTAGTGCCTAATAAGATTCTGTGCAGGAGGGAAACTTCCTTGCGAAGCTGGCTGATGGAGCTCGAATAGGCAGTGCCTTTTGGCTGAACCAAACCGGCCTGTACAGCGCCAACATAGTATTGGACAAGGATCGGATTTTCATATTGTTGGATGTTGTTTTGGATGTCATAGGTGGTACCAAGGATCTGCAGCTGCTCGTTTGGGATTTCTTGAGTAATCTGTTGTAGCAACAGTATAACGTCTTGTTGCTTCTTCAGAAGATCTTGATCAGCTAAAGAAAAGTAAAGAAATGATCACATGCAATCGCATTCCTCGATTTGAGTTCAATATAAACATTAATATTTGACTCTATTAGACAAGTATTTATTATATGTATATTACATGTATAAAGCTTAATAGTCTAAATCATATGAAAAGTATAGAAACGCGATAAAAGCAGCAGTATTTTTTTTCTCAAGTAGGTATTTACGAGGATTATTATACAGTGTCCTTTAATCGCGAGAAATAAGGAGAGATATAGAAAAAGAAGAGAAAAAGAGAGTGCTATAGAGAGAACATAAAGGTAACCGGATGGAACAGCGATCACTTACCAGCCTGTTGTTTCTGCTGCTGTTGCTGTTGCTGTTGCTGGGGTAGAGCCGCCCCAAAAGCTGCCAGAGCCAGTAGAACGATCGCGCACTTCATTGTGATGCCGTTAATGCCGTTTGCCGCATGCTGTCTACCGAGCGGTGCGGGTCTTTTATACCAAAATCGTATCGAACAAAGACATTATCGGCGACCTGTTGACCTACCACCGTGCAAGATTTCGCTGTCTACGCGCGATATCCCTTGTTATTTCGGATGGATCGAAGTTAATCGAAGGTTATAATGATAAAAATTCTTTTGAGCAAGACAAAGTTGCATCACTAATTATATATGGGGTCAGAGCTTTGTACCTTTATTTTTGGCAATTTCTTTCTCTTTAATTTTATACCGTTATTAGTATAACAACATTTGTATGTAAATATCACTTTTTTAGTTGTATATAAACATAAGTTTGCCTTTGAGCTTGGTTATTTTTCTATTCTCCTGTGAAAGTGAAATCTCACTTCATTAAAACAAAAGCGAGATATAAATGATTCCGAGAGACTCTCGTCTGTTTGTATAAATATTTTGGAAATCTTATTTAAATATACGTATTTTTAATATATGATTGAACAAAATCTTTGAACAAAAATAAAAATTAATTAATTCAAATCAATTTCGAGAAATTTACTTTTCTTCTTGCAATTTTCTGTAATTAAAAACACAGAGTACCTTACACAATTAAATAATTTTGGATAATAGGAATTAATTTTTTTTATCTCCCGATGTCTCGTAACAATTAAAACAAATAAATTGCAAATGAAAAAGGTATTATACAAAGTAATTCTATAAGTCCTGTAAATTTCGTAAATGAGATATTTATAGCTTCACACAATGAACTGCTATCAATTCCTTTTAATTGTTCTATTCTTGGCTGGGAAGCGATGCCATTAAATGTCATCAAATAAATTGCTGTATCGATACAAGACATAACATAGATAATATAAAACTGCATAAATTTGCACATTTATCAATTATAATACTCTGCAGCTCGGCACAATTAAACCTCATCTTTTAAGATATATATAAGAGACTCAATGTACCTAAATTGCAAAACATCTATCATATTTATGAAATATGTCCGCAAACTCGTGACAAGTGTTTGCACAAATAATTATATGTAAAGCTGCGTCCGCAAATGCCCAGCAATAGTACTGAATTTGCTTCAAACAACGGTTTATTCAATATTTGTTACACTTTTCCAGCAACACGTCCGGCGAGGTTCCATTGGTGTACACTGTACAGTTTACAATGTTTACATTATTGATAGAAATAATTAACTTACATATCTTTGCTGTAAAAGCACCATAAGTATGAATCCTAGACGATCTACGATTCATGTTTATGCAATAATGTTTGAGGCATACATAAATTGTTTTCAGCAATATATGGAGGGGTAAAAACCAGAGTGGTGTAAGTCACATTTTTTTAAATATTTTCTCGTGTGCATAGATGCAATCTGTACAATATATAAATTGCATCTATGCACACGAGAAAATATTTAAACAAATTTGACTTACACCACTCTGGTTTTTACCCCTTCGCATATGTTCACATGATTTTGCACATTCATGCTTTGCTATCAGAGGGTAAGAGGATCAAATCTGTAAATTTTATAGTTTATAATTATATATCAATTCTGTTATTTATATAAATAAAAAGTAAATATTACATTTAATTAGTTATTAGAATGTTTAAACAATATCTGTAGTAAATAATTTGACAACTGAAACATATGACTATATTTGTTACTTCACGTGCTTTTTATCTGTGCTTCAAACTTTCCATACGTCAATATTTGATAATCGCGGCTATTATCTCGTATATATAGTCTGACGTAATTCGTGTGTTATTGATTATTTTATATTGCATTCTAATTTCTTTAAAGTACATACAAATTTTTTATAATATTCTGTTGGATATATCACATAAAATCTTGAGAAAAATGAAAAATATTATTTGTTATAATTTTTATATAGTTATATAACTATAATAAAATTGCCATGATTTTGACTTATCAAGTAAGTAAGCGCGCACATGTATATATACGCATTCGCCATACATAGCTGCAGCACATAATAAAATATAACAATTAAATAGATAATGAAACAAATTAGAAACTTGCACATTATTGCTTTCTCATCATTTTTTTCGCTCATATAAAGCTTCCGCTATGAGGAATTAGCAAAATTATTAGCATATAGATAAATAGATTGGCTTCCTCATATAGAGAAAATTTTTATGAGCAAAAGAAAATGGTGAGGGAGCAATATGCAAGTTACTGATTTGCACACTTTTTTATTTTTATATAACCTTCACAGGAAACAGAGAAAAAATAAACTTAATTTAAATAAAAGTTTGCCATTTTCTCAATATATTATATTGTTTAATATATTGATACCAATATATTAGTTGGTGACTCACCTAGGATATTACAAAATATTTATTAAAAAATCGAAAATTTACATTTAAAAAAATTTTTTTAATTCAAAATTTCATAAAAAATAAACCCTTTCATCAATTCTCATCAAAATCAAAACCAACCATTCTTCAATGATACTCTATTCATTAAAAAAAATTAGCCCGATATCTCAAAATTTGCGGAAGTTAGAACTTCCATAGATATTTTTTAAAAAATTTAAACTTTTTTAAAATCTAAAACACTGTATGAATTTATATAAAAATGACAGTAAAGTGTTGTACTACCTTACTTATGTGCCAAAATGCAGCGCTGTAGCTTAAGCAGTTCTTAAGTTATAATAAACATTTAAAATTTCGGAAATCCGTACACACACACACACATATACATTATACGGGGCATTTTTAAAAGTGCAATTTTTCGAACGTTTTAGAACATTTTGAACACATCGGCATAAAAAAAAATACAAAAACGGAGCTTTCTCTATATGAGAAAGCAAAATTATATTATAGTTTATAAACTGAAATTTAAATATTGAATACAAAATCAATATAAAAATTAGTTAAAAATTACATAAATTGTAATAAAAATGATAAATTAAATTATATAAATCCTATATTTGTAAAAGTATTCAAATCTATATGTTATTTAAAAAATAATAAAATAATTTTTAGCACGCTATTAATAAATTGAATGCAAATGCAAATAAAATTTCAAATGTATAAAAGCCAATGTACGAAGAAAATATTTTATAGAAAGTTATTTTTTAATAAATATAAATAAGTTTTTGAGACACTGCTACATTAATTTCTATCCATAAAAATACACCATGTTTTTATACGTAAGTATAATCAGATTTTTAAATAAATATTCTTCTTTTTTAAATTTTGCAGCAATAACTTGATAATTTTATCAAATTTTATTTCTATTTTTAAGAGAGAGATGAGCATTTTAAATATCATTAAGTATTAATTTTCTAAACCATATATATTTTAAATTTAAAAATATATAATCTGAACTGTTATTTTTATTACAATTCCATTTATCATTTTTTAAGGTATACTTATATATGTATACATAAAGAGCACTTAAAGATTACAAGCAATACTGAGTTATCGGGATATCTATATTTGCTTTTCCTTTAATTGCAACGATATATATATTAGTTGTGATAAACTTCAACAGACTGTTGTGCGCGCGCGCACAAACACACACACACAAATAAATAATAATAATATACAATTATGTACATACATAATATATATATATATATTATACATATAGCATATTATATGTCTCATGATGTCTCATTGTATCTGCACTCCAGATATTTCAATTGTTTTTTGCTTTAGAAAAAGTATTTAAAATAAATATTTTACAAACTACAATATTTTGTAATTGTTAGATGGACTTTTCCGTGTGATCTATCTTGAAACAAAAAATCTCTGAATTAAGTTTGCTTTAACAGATTTGAAATTTTTGTGTAGTCTTGGAATATGTATATAATAGGTGCATGCTTTCCATTTACATCAAAGCTCAGATAAATCTCACTTCTGTCTTTCTTTAACATGAATGTTGAAGAACTTCTGAAGTTCTTCAACATTCATGTTAAAGAAAGACAAAGAATGTTGAAGTACACTTCTGTGACATCGAAAATTGCAATCACGGTTTTATAAATTTTTAATATGGATTTTTGTTCAATTTTTAAATAATTTATTTAAAACTGACGAGCACAATAACGAATAATATAATTCAAAATTAATATCTTAACATTTTATTTGGAACTCGTGCAATATCATTTATTGATTCCATACTTATTAAATTTTACAGTTCAGACGCTTTCGAATTTTAATTATTGACTCTTATGGTGACGGGCAGATTTCGCTGACTGACTCGGTTCATTCCCATTGTCGACTGAGGAATGAACCATAGGATCTTCGATTTGGACGATTTCATATAAGGTTTCAAAATGCGCCGACCCCTCATCGCATTGTTTTCTTGTCCCGCGTTTATTCACAGTATAATTAAAGATAGGATAGCGTTTATACACAAATTTTTACCGTATTGATTGGATGTAGAATTTTATGTTTTTTAAAATTAGTTGGCTGATGAAAGCACAGTGTGCAGAAACGTACCAACATTGTATTTAAGATATTCCCACATTGTACGATGTTAAGATATTAATTTTGAATTATATTATTCGTTATTGCTGCTCGTCAGTGGCCGTATTTACTCTTGATTTTTGATATTTATGAATCATTTCTGAGACTATAATAGCTACACTGTTTAATCATGAAAACAAAATTATACTATAATATATATTATAGGAAACAGTCGAGAACCTCCCGTTTTTTATGATAAATTTATCTTCGGAACAGCCAAAACGGTTGATATAATGTCAGCATTCTTCAGTTATCGCCGAGCCCCTGGGGCCTCTTTGGTGGTCACGAAAATTTGCCCGGGGTTATCGCCGGTGCAAAAGAAACAATTTTAAGCATTTATGTAATTTTCTTTGTTTAATTTTGTCATTAATCTTCTAATAAAGTTTTATGTTTAATTTGTGTACCGATTTGTAACTGCTTAATGTTTTCAAAAAAATTCCGGGAACTTTTGTGTTACCCCTGTATATGTAATTAATTTTTAAAGTATGTTTTTATTATTTTTACTATTTTATTTATTATTTCATAAATAATAAATACTATTTTATTTTTTATTTCATATAAATAATATAAAGTGTAATTATAAATAAACCTCTAAAATATTTATTCTTTTATTTCTAATATATGTTTAATTTTAAGATATTAATATTTTACTTTTAATATTTAAAATTTTACGATATTTACATTTTCAAATATGGCGCTTTATTCAATCAAGGATATGGCGGTATGTCACGTGACTGGTAACCCACAACATCAAAGAAGCCGAGACGCACTGTCGTAACTGGACGATCTAGCATAGAAAGAGGACACGTTGTGTGCACTGTGCCCATAGGTTTGCATAGGTTTTAATCTCGTCGATTTGAGTGAGATGAGAAAATAAGGATTGACCCATTTACGATCGAAGCATTACTTGGATACGATTTTGCAGTAGCAGATAAACACGTCGAATTAAACTGTATTTTCGTCGATATTTCGCAGTACATAGATACACGCATAGAAGTATAAGAAGAAGAAAATCATAAATTGTCGTGACATAAAAATATGGCTACCATGGGCGAGCCTCTCACTTTAGCAAGAGGTAAATTTTTACTAATCAGTTTCAATTACGCAAATATACGTATTATTATGCCATACAAATGACATTTGACGATTATTTTAACACTTACTACAACAAATTATACAAAACTTTATTTTTTCTTTGTAGATGTTAAGAGGTCTATAGAATTATTAGATAAATTGCAAAAAGGTAAGCAATTATAGAATAGAGCATTTCATGTATTTTGACAATTATCTAATTTTATAACATTGATTTTCTTTAGGAGGGGAGGTTCCTACAACAAAGTTAGCAGCATTACAAAAAGTGTTACAAAGTGATTTTCTTAGTGCAGTACGGGAGGTATATGAACATGTATATGAGACTGTTGATGTTCAGGTAACAATACACAAGAAGTATATAGCTAATGTTTTAATTTAACAGATACTCGTTATTAATAGTCATAATTACAATTGTTAATGACAATTTGTTAAAGGGTTCGCAGGATGTACGTGCATCTGCAACAGCAAAAGCAACCGTTGCTGCTTTTGCAGCTAGCGAAGGTCACGCACATCCACGTGTAATCGAATTACCGAAAACGGAAGAAGGACTTGGTTTCAACGTAATGGGAGGTAAAGAACAGAATTCGCCGATTTATATATCTCGCATTATCCCTGGTGGGGTTGCTGACAGGCACGGTGGTTTAAAACGTGGGGATCAACTTTTGTCCGTTAATGGAGTGGTTAGTAGAAATCTGTCTCTTCAATTTATCAGAAGTAACATTTTTACAATAATTAGAGATAATTTGTTTTAGTGCGTCGAAGGTGAAAATCATGAAAAGGCGGTAGAATTACTAAAGCAGGCTCAAAATTCTGTAAAATTAGTAGTTCGTTATACTCCACGTGTTCTCGAAGAAATGGAATTACGTTTCGACAAACAGAGGGCTGCTCGTAGACGTCAACATATGCAATAAATATTAGTGCAAAATATTTAATTCGCTAAAGAAATGCAAATTTATTGATTATAATGTATCTATACATCTCTACACATTTAAACTATTTATGCTTTATAGGTATAACTTGACTAACGTTCAACATTCTGATAGTTGTATTCATATTCTCATTCATCAATAAATGTGGTCTATTAACTACTAACTACATGCTTTTGTCAACTCTTTATACTACATTTAAGTGATCAATTTTGAAGTATATTAAACATTGCAATATTCGTATAATTTTATGGTATATATTGCTAACGTTGCATACGAATTAGAAATTGTTGTCATTCGTGATATGGAAGTCAATTGAATGATATAATATACAATATATACAATAGTATAATGCGAAGAGTGAACCAATAAAAAGGAAGACCTATACAAGATAAGAAACATAGCTTATGAAATAAATATCTTCTTAAAATTTTTGCCTTTATAAATAAGATGAAAAAAGTAGCGGATATAACTATTCCGCTATCGGCATTGTTCAGTATTTTTGTTATTTCGTTAATAAATGTCCATTTCTATGAGAATTTAAGTACGTACCATTTTTAGGGCCACTTCGACCAAACTCCGATTAACTTAATCATTGATTAGTCCATTGGAAATGACCAATCGTATTCGTCAATCTGCTTGAAAGAGTCTTTGCCGATTGCCAGTTGCTGTCGCGAAAAAAGTTAAAAGTTCGCCAACTCTCTTTTGACAACCGCAATTGACAAGTGTAACATGAAAATAACACTTTTCAACTAGCAGTTGCCATCGTTTGCGACTTTGTAGAATCGGCTTAAAGGGTTTCGCACACAAAAGTACATAAACTGCATCTTATGTAAATTAATATGGCGACTTTATGCTGGATGCTCATTGGTTTAGCGGTCTTATGCATTTGTATGTACTTGTTCGAAAATGAATGTCTTTAAAGCGTCTCTATATGAAATCGTTTATATTTCGTATGAAGACTTTTGAAGTGCAATTGAAAAGGTTTGTGAGGCATTCATTTAATCGTAATTAATTATTTATTTTTACACCATGCATTTAGCCGAAATAGATAAATTAATAAAAGTTTATATATATGGAATCGTTTGTATTTTAGTATGAAGAGTTATAAAGTGTGATTAAAAATGCATGGTGTAAAAATAAATAATTAATTACAATTAAACGAATGACTCACAAACCTTTTCAATTGCACTTCAAAAGTCTTATAAACAATTTCATATAAAGATTCTTTAAAAAGACGTTAATTTCCGGCAAAGTATGTACATACGAGTGTCTTATGCTAGGTCTACAATGCGAATCGTAAAGTCGTGAGTCGTAAGAATTGACCACGCACAATCGAATTTGAGGAGAATAATCGACTGTGATTGGTCAATTCTTACGACTCACGACTTTACGACTCGCATTGTAGACCTAGCATTATGCTATGCTTATGCTAAGGTCGGTATTTATAGTCGAATCTTAAGCGGGGAGCACACACTTCTGCACAACACATAATGCGTAAGCATAAGAAAATTGATACTGTACAGGGAGTCGATTGTGTATCTTGAAGTGAGGTGAAAATTACAAAAGTGAGGAAATTCACTAGCGTATCTACGATTTCATTTGTGGAAATCTAGTAAAATCTGTTCACTTTTGTAATTTTCACCTCGTTTCAAGATACACAATCGACTCCCAGTATTGTGCGTTAAGCTGGCCACACACACTTTTTCGTAACAGTAACAGTAGGATTTCGACCAATCGCGTTGCTCGATTCGAAAACGTACGGCCGTACGTTCCCGAATCGAGTAACACGATTGGTCGAAATCCTACTGTTACTGTTACGAAAAAGTGTGTGTCCGGGGCCTTACATAAGACAAAGACTTAAGGCATAAAACACTACCAAGACAGCCATTCTGCTTAGGGCCTTAAGCTATGCATTTTGTGTGCGATGGCCTTAAAGCCCTTTGCACAATAGGCGATAGCGATAGCGACAGCGACAAAGTTGCCGACAAAAAAAACTTTGTCGGCAACTTTGTCGCTGTCGCTATCGCTATCGCTATCGCCTATTGTGCAAGGGGCTTAATAGTTGCTATCGTTTGCGACGTATTGTAGAACGGCCCTAATGCTAAAACTCCATGCGCTCCACGCGGTGAGCTCCGGCAAATGCTGTGGTGGTGGACCAATCAGGAGTCAGGCGCAGATCGGGCTCCGGCATAAGAACCAGGGGCCGTATTCTGTTCCGCTAAAATCCGCTTACCGACAATTGTCGGTGTCGTTGCGCAGCTTTTACACGATATGAAAAACCTGCGCAACGACACTTATCGAACCGACAGTTGTCGGTAGGCAGGAACGGAATACGGGCCCAGGGGCCCGATTCTCTATCGACAAACGTATGCGTAAACTCTGCTCTAACAGAAAAGCTGCAAGCTTATTGGCTAAAAACTGTGCGACAGCCAATCAATTTGCAGCCTTTCTGTTAGAGCAGAGTTTGCGCATACGTTTCTCGTTAGAGAATCGGGCCCCAGATGTTATTAAACTTAAGGCCATTGCACGTAACAAAGTTTTAAGGTCTATCCAGACAAACTTGCATAGGTGCATAACTATATGCATAAAGAAACGGCATGGTCTATTTCCTTATACACATGCATATGGACCAATCAATTCTCTTGTGCTTATGTTTATACGCTATGCAAGTTTGTCTGGATGACCATTTAGTCGTAATCGTAAGGCCATAAGAAAATAGATCAATCACACTCGATTATTCTTCGAGCGCGAAAAGAATAATCGATTGTGATTGGTTTATTTTCTTACGGCCTTACGATTATGGCTAAATCTTTGTTACGTGCAATGGCCTTTAAGCAGTAAATAAGAAATCAACGGTATGGATTCGCTACCGCTTATGCTAAGACTCCACATAGACGCGGAAACGCCATGCGGCAGAGTGCGTTGACCAATCACAAATTTTGATTTTGCCGCAGGCGACTTGCGGCAGCCTTCTGATTGGTCAATGCACTCTACCGCACGGCGTTTCCGCGTCTATATGGCCTAGTTTACACCGACCGTTTGATACGCGTACCAAGTACCATATCCGTATCAAATTCGTATCAAATCTCGGTTTACACCGGGATAACCCGAGATTTGATACGGATTTGATACGGATATAGTACTTGGTACGCGTATCAAACGGTCCGGTGTAAACTAGGCCTATGGAGTCTTAGCATTAGGGCCGTGTCTTAAGGCCTTGGCACATAGAAAAACTTAAGCAGTAAAACTCAAGCGGTAAGCAAATCAGCCAATCACAGTCAAGAACTTAAGGCACGGCCCTAAGCGGTAGCGAATCCATACTGTTGATTTCTTACTGCTTAAGTTTTTCTATGTGCTAAGACCCTTAAGTTCTTGACTCTGTGATTGGCTGATTTGCTTTCTGTTTAAGTTTTACTACTTAAGTTTTTAATGTGCCCGGGCCTTTAAGGCCATTGCACGTAAAGGCCTTCACACATAAAATGTCGTAAGGACGTAAAACGTAGGCGTAAGAAAATCGATCAATCCCAATCAAGTATTTCCCCCTACTGTGGTTACGGACAGCACAATACTTGATTGGGATTGGTCGATTTTCTTACGCTTACGTTTTACGTTCTTACGCGATTTTATGTGTGAAGGCCTTAACAAAGTTTTAGTCGTAATCGTAAGGCTGTAAAAAAATAGACCACGCACAGTCGATTATTTTCCTCGCGCTTGAAGAATAATCGAGTGTGATTGATCTATTTTCTTACGGCCTTGCGATTAAAATTAAAACTTTGTTACGTGCAATGCCCTTTAGGGCCAATTTCACCAACCACAGTTAGCTTAACCGACGGTTAAAGTTAGCAGGATTGACCAATAGAAATGAATCCACCCTGCTTTCTATTGGTCAATCCTGCTAACTTTAACCGTCGGTTAAGCTAACTGTGGTTGGTGAAATTGGCTCTTAATATCGAAATATATGAATTCCACTCTCCACTCACCCCACTGCGGTCTCAATCTGGCTGCTTCAATTAAGGCTCAGTCACAATGAGAAAAATAAGGAATAAGAAAAAGGAATAAGGAATAAAGGAATGTCGCATCTCACTTTAGTACACGTACATTAAAGTGAGATGCAACATGCCTTATTCCTTATTCCTTATTTTTCTCATTGTGACTGAGCCCTTAGGTGGGGGGCATCAACCAATGAGAAATCGCGATCAATCGCGATCGCGTCATTCGCGACGCCCGCGTCGGCCGCCGGAGTCGCTTCTCTCTTTATATAGAACTCTCGTACGGAGGGTTTCTGGTCTAGATTTTTGAGGTTTGTGGCGGCTGCCGGCTGCCATCTTGCACCTCGCTCGTTTGAGAAGCCGGCCGCCCTAAAAAATCTGGAGTTTCACGCGTTCGCGCGGCCTTAGCAACTCCGCGAGTGAGTTTCGTGGACTCGCGACGAATCCAGGAATCCATCGTGTTTAATCCGATCAAGATTCGGGCTCGGAATGCTTTAGGTGAGTCCGAAATGAGCCTACGTGAATTCCTTGGTCGCGATGGCGTGTAATTTACTGGGTACATGGTACATGTGTATACGTGCCTTGTACCCCTTGCATGCTTTTGCGTGCTTTTGCCCCGTTGGCCGGTAGAATGACTAGGATGTTTATCTCGTAATTCTCGCGATTCCTCGAAAAGGGATTCTATTTTCACGCGTATGATTTTCTTGTGCCTTCGAAAAACTCAAGGTACACAGCTTTGGATATGTCCAAAATTCTAGCGCTACAATCGATAAATGAAATTATTATCGAGATAACGTGCTCTCTCTTGATCATATAGTCGGTAAAAACTCTGATTCATATTTCTGTCTGCGTATTTCCATCGTACCTATCTTTATTCCTTTATTTCTTTATTAGTTTAAAATAGAGCTTAAATTTATGGCACAGCCTCTGCATCTGCGTTTGGAGATTTTGCATCTTTTTGAGATCCAGATCTTCAAAATGTATTGTGTGTTTGTAATACATTCTAAAAATAATAGTATAAATTTATATTATATATATGCATAAAATAAATGCTACACACACATACAGAGTAAATGCTAATTCACTGTTGTCAAATCATCTATTATAAATATGCGAGTTTTTCAGCAAGCGACAAGCGACACAAGTCGACACAAATATCGTTCTTTCTTTTTTTGGCAATGAGTAACAAAGATAAAACAATACTTGCGTCGACTTGTGTCGCTTGCTGGAGAGTTTCCTCCAGCTTCTTGGTTGATTTCTTGTTTAGATTATTCTTCTTTATATTTTTTTATTGATATAAATACTCAACAAGATTGTATGAATTACTTAGGTTTATTACTGTTCTCACACACACGTAGCTGGATAGGCAAGAGAGTCGCTAATAGCTGTAAGTTTGGAATAGACAGTCGAGATAGTATACCGATCGACAAGACGCTTATCAATAATAATACTTCTGAGAGAATGGCTTTACCGAGTAGAGCACGTGTCTACGCCGATGTAAATTCACATAAACCAAGAGAATACTGGGATTATGAATCTTACGTTGTGGATTGGGGGTAAGACTTATCGCAACCAAGTGTGTCAATGATATCGCTGCCATTATAATATATCATTTTATTTACTTTTCCGTGTATATTTCTTGATGTAGGCAACAAGATGATTATCAGTTAGTGAGAAAATTGGGCAGGGGTAAATATAGCGAAGTATTCGAGGCCATAAATGTTACAAACAATGAAAATTGTGTTGTAAAAATATTGAAGGTAGGATAATTATGTTATATATCATAAATATTTACTGAAGCAGCTCAATGTAATAATTTATAATATTATTGTTAATAATAATTTTTTATTTGTTATAGCCTGTTAAAAAGAAGAAAATAAAAAGGGAAATAAAAATTTTAGAAAACCTTAAAGGTGGGACCAACATAATTACACTCCAAGCAGTTGTCAAAGATCCAGTTTCAAGGACACCGGCACTGATTTTTGAACATGTCAACAATACAGATTTCAAGCAATTATACCAGACGTTAACTGACTACGACATAAGATACTACCTCTACGAATTATTAAAAGTACGTGTATTGTTAAGTGCAATGAAGTGAACAAAATATCAGTCGATGGTGAACATCGAGATTATTGTTTTGATCGAGATGTAGGTGTATATCATGAGTCCGAGGAAGAGTTAAAAGATATTGAATTAATATGTTAATTTTTTTTATTAATGTCAAGGACATGGGACGGTTAGTACTTTAGTTTTGCTTTATGCAGTAACCATTGCATAAACTATAAAGCATCCATGTATTTATGCATCCATGCAAGATGTCGCAATCTTGGATCAAGACAAAATTATTACACGTGTTCTATCTAATAGTCTTACATTTATCTTAGCCATTTTTATTACAATTTAGAAAAGCTTTAAAAATACATGTAAAAATACATGTGAAATTTTACACAAAGGTGAAACATGTAAAAAAAATTCTTTATCATCCTTCTAAGAATTCATCAACAATTTTTTTTTTTTAATTTTGGACTCATGAATATCTGTTGTAAGCAATGTATTGAAATAGCATGACTAATGCATTATTTAATTGGACATGGAGACGAGAATATTGTAATGTTTAATAATTGTTTCCGTTTTGTTCTCGCACAGGCACTAGATTATTGTCACAGTATGGGAATTATGCATAGGGATGTGAAACCGCACAATGTTATGATAGACCATGAAAATCGAAAATTACGATTGATCGATTGGGGATTAGCAGAGTTTTACCATCCTGGTCAAGAATACAATGTACGAGTAGCTTCCCGCTATTTTAAAGGCCCGGAATTACTCGTAGATTATCAAGTAGGTATTTTGCAACATCAAAGTGTAATGGAATAAAGGCGAAGGAATTGGGAGACGGAAAGAAAGAAAAAGTAGTGGGATAATAATAATTCTAGTTATCTTAATGTGAAAACTGTCGTTAAAAACATGTACGCGCGCGCGTACGTACGTACGTACACACACACACATGCAGTGTTCAATTGATGTATATCATAAAAGAAATCGCATATTCTACATGAAAAAACTCGGTCGAAAAATCGTTTACAATTTTTAGATATCTTTAATATTAAGCGAGATATTGCAAGTTGAAATTTGAATAATTTCTCAAATCAAGCATCCTTAAATGAGATGCATGTCTGCATATTCCGTAAATGAGGAAGGCATTGTCTTAAGGAAGGCATTTCAAGACTGAATACTTATATACAACTTCAAAGCCAAAAGAACACTATTTAAAATGTCTTAATAAACTCTGATATAAAAACTAAATTTTGTTATGTTTACTTTGCTTATCGAAGCAAACTTGAGTACACAGGCATGGGGCAAGTAGGAAATCTGCTGTTGTGCCCTTGACCTAACTATGAAGCTCGCGGCACGTAAACCGCAGCTTTTGATTTGAGAAATTATTCAAACTTTAACTTCAATATCTTGCTTAATATTAAAGATCCAAAAACTATAAAAAACTTTTCGACTGAGTTTTTTAAATGTAAAATATGCGATTTTTTTATGATATACATTAATTGAACACCCTGTATACACATACATACATACATACATATATAAGCATACATATATTTCTGTAAAATGTAAATCTTTTATATATAAAAGCTAATGAGAAATATCTTGATGTCTTGCAGATGTACGATTACTCATTAGATATGTGGTCATTGGGTTGCATGCTCGCTAGTATGATATTCAGGAAAGAACCGTTTTTTCATGGACATGACAACTATGATCAACTAGTTCGAATCGCAAAAGTTCTTGGAACTGAAGAACTGTTCGAGTATCTTGACAAGTATCATATTGAACTAGACCCTCGTTTCAATGACATTTTAGGCCGACATTCGCGTAAGCGTTGGGAACGCTTTGTGCATTCGGAGAATCAACATTTAGTATCCCCAGATAGTTTGGATTTTCTTGACAAACTCTTGCGCTATGATCATTACGAGAGATTAACTGCACGTGAAGCAATGGAACATCCTTATTTTTGTAAGCATACATCTACGCCAATCTACGGGATACATTTTTAAATACTTTTTGGAATATTTGTCTGCCTTTGCAGTATCTTACGATATATTTAAAAGTATACAAGAAAAAGGAAATTATATTAATACAATACACATTTATTATTGTACATGGTCTATTTATATCTCGTTGAGTATGATATTGCATTGAATATATCCTCTCTATGTACATACGTGTAAACGTGTGTACTTGTCTAATTATGCTTTCTTCTATTTCAGATCCCATAGTAAAAGAACAGGGTCGTTTGACTATGGTGTCATCATCACCTACTCCCATGGCAGGCTCAGTGCCTGTAGGTGAGTAGCGGCCCAGGTAATGTCACCACCTTAACCTACCTCTAACTCTATACTAATTGACATAATTATAACATAGTTAACTTATATATTACAAATTTAATATTGTAAAATATGTTTTTCTTATTTCATCGAAATATGCGTTCTTAAATATGTATCTTTTTTCTAAAATTGTTATGCTCAATATTTTATATCTATCATTATGATTAGACTTAATAATAATATAACAAGCAAAATAAAACGAATACGTTCGCATATATAAATTTTTATGCCTGAAACCATGTGCAGGGATGTAGTCGCGAATGTTTGCATTTTACATTGGAATATAATCTGTATTTAAGTAAGATAAAAGAAATGTAAGTTGTAAATACATTACAAATAGAAAATATTGATTATACATATATATATATATATATATTAATAAACAGTATATATATATATATATATATACTGTTTATTTGTTATACTAACTAATTTTATACGCTAATTATTGACCAAATGTATATGTGATATTTGAATGATAACTATATATACGGTACCGGCCAAAAGTTTGGACGCACTGGAAATAAATGTAAAAAGTTGAGATTAACTGACAAAATAAAAAATGATTATGACATTGTTTTAAAAATGCTTCTAAGTTGTGTCGAGGATATGTGGAAAAACTCGAAAATTTTCGCAATGTGACGTGGCCTTCTCAATCACCGAATTTGAGTCCTATTGAATTATTATAGGATGAACTGGATCGACGCATAAAAGAAGTTAATCCCAAAAATAAAAAACAGTTTTTCGAAGCACTACAAACGGCTTGGAAAGAGATTTCAGGTGAAACACTCTTGAAACTTCTTAATAGAATGCTAAAAATTTGCGCAGCTATGAAGGCTACGTAGCCCCTAGAAAAACTTGTGGAGGCTACATAGACGCGAAAACAGGAAAGTAAAAGTTATGTGATATTTCTTATTGATATGAATACTAAAGTATATTTTGTGTTTCAATGAATCGTTTTTGTCAAATAATGTCATAATCATTTATTTTGTCAATTAATCTCGACTTCTCTTGCATTACTCCCGGTGCATCCAAATTTTTGGTACTGTATATCCAAGTACACGGTGATAATGTTTAAAAAGCAATTATATAATATCACATTCTGGCGCATTCTGTACTCGTGCAAGTCTTCCAACTCCCGTTTATCATGCCGCCGCGTTTGACATCCCCTCTAACGAATTTAAAGATAATTTTTGGCAATTATTTGAAAATATTAAGCTAGTCAAGAAATGCTGAAATGTTGAAATAGAAAATACAGTTTATATAAACTGTACCGATAATATATAAACGGATACCATTTAAAACGAACGGTTTATTCTCATTTGCCTTGAAATTAAGCGAGATAATAGACGTGAGATATATTCGTGCGTAAATTGCGCAACATAGTGATACAATAAAAGGTTTCGTGTCAAAGAGATTTTTTAACTAGCAGATTATTACAGATCATCGTGGCGTAACAATGAGCAGCGTACCGGTTCGTGGGACAAACGGATTGGAAAGCATGGAAGAAATTGGAAGTGGGTGTTTGACACTTTCAGAAGAACTGCCTCAACTCTTATAAATTCAACAATTCTGAACAGCAATTCTCAACCGAGTCCCAATCCACTACAGAATATAATGATACAACAGCAGATATTTCGTATCGCCAAGTACATTCTTCTCTGCACGAAAATCATTCTGGTTTGTAGCAACGGCTTCATCAATCCCATCGTTAAGACTGAAGTATCTCATTTTACTGTGTTTCCTTTAAAAACATACAATTATTCAAAATTTGCGACGTACTTAGAGAATCACGGGAGATTAAGGTTCTGGCGTAAAATTTATCGCGTAAAGATACATGCTCCGTCCATATTGGCCGGTGTGCATGCGATGTCGGAATCGGAGGTAGCGCATTACAATCTGCGATGCACTTTTCTATATCTACTATTTTTTCTGATGTTACTACCATGTTTTTGGCAGATCTGTAAATGCATAGAGATGCAGCTAGATTCATTTTTATTCGAAAGATGATTACTCGTGGTTACATAATACGCGCAGTGGCGGAGACTTTAAACAACCACCCTTATTCGCATTCACATACACGGTACACTCGTACACAACGGACACGCAACAAACATATATACAATTACACTTACCTTAGACCATTCGGTTTAGTACTTTTAACAATAATAAAAATGTTCGTTTATATCTGATGCAACAATAGTTGAATAAAATGTTTGTTATAGCCAAGTACACTCTTTGTGCTTTGTGAATCCTGCTCTGTGCATCCAGCGATATCTTCCGCCGTTATTAATCGACGAAAATATAAAAAAATCAATCTAGAGGCATGACCAGGCATGACATAAAATAAATTTGTATAATTGTTCTGTGATTTTTATCTGAGAGGAATTGATATGAATAGAAGCAGGTTGCGGTAAATTCCGTTTGTTACCGCACGCAAATTCACAAGCACCTCAAAGCAACAACCTCAAAGCAACTTGGCACAAAGCCTACAAACATCGACACACACACACACACATGCACACATAAGGGTGTATATGAATACCTGTTACAAACTTCTAAGGTATGTAGGATTCAAAGTAGATTAACTTTTAATAAGGAAACGCGCGTGTCCGGAAACGCACCGTTTGCGAGCAGACTGGAACTGTTGGTATGTTCAGTAATAAAAATCATTCTCATAATAATTTTATTTGCTTACATCACATTACAAAAATGTTTAGCAACATTGTCAAAACAGATGACAATAAATGCTCATAGTTGACGACCGTCATTGCACCATGCACCTTGCACTTGCGAAACATGTTCTGGTACACTATTTCAAAAATGTCATCAATTATTTGGGGACAGATGGATTGTAGCTATCTGTTTTCACATTGCTAAACATTTTTGTAATGTAATGTAAGCAAATAAAGTTATTATGAGAATTATTCCTATTATTGAACATACCAACAGTTCCAGTCTGCAGCTCACAAACGGTGCGTTTCCGGACATGAGTTCTTTATTAACCCTTAAATGCCACACCTCTCAAGAATCTCGTAAATGACACATGGGGTCTAAAAGACCCCAGCATGAAAAATGTCTCCTTACTCCGTGATTTTTTGATATTTAGTTATGAAAATTATTTTCAATGTTGTTCAAGGCTTAGAAAAGAGAATAAAATGCTTATATTGTTAAAATTTCAATTTTAACATAGTAAAAAAAATTAAGTAAACTGAGTACTGCTAAGCGTACAACCGGGTAGGTCACGCACTCAACTATCATCAATGAGAGCATGAGCTCCATTTTTGGGGGGAACATTTGAAAATATATCATTGTAAAGGGTCTGGGGTCCGCTGGACCCCGGGTGGCATTTAAGGGTTAAAAGTTGCGTCTACTTTGAACCCCCCTACCTACCCCAGAAGTTTGTAATAGGTATTCATATACACCCTGTATGTACGTGTATATATATATAAAACATACTATAGTTTAAAACAAAATATATATGTATATTTGTAAACTCGATCTCTGTGCGCTGATCAATCTTACGCCAATAATTTACACCATAAAAAGATTTACTTTCCGTGGTTATATACAATTGCCAGTATCTTTGTTATGCATTGAACACGTGAATTATTCTATATAAATATGTAAGGTCGATTCACTAATGTACATTCGAGAGGATTTGTACATCAAGATAAGACATACTTGTAAAGAATGTATAGGAATACAATACGCTCCATTCTCTTATATACTGTATCTTTTTATATAATTTTCCAAGGATTTGTCAGTTCCTATGTGAATATGAATGATGCATTAAGAAAAAAATTAATCGATCATCATTTGTATTTTCGTGTATTAACGCAATGCATATTGGTATTAAGCGGAATGATGGAAAATTAGTGAGCGTGTGAAAACGCTTTACTTTACTAGTTAAATAATAATATTTACTTCTCAATCTGAGTATGTGCCGTTTTTGCCCAATTGCGTAATCTAATCTAACCACACACAGCGCGCACGCGACACACATACACTACATACATACCACATAAACGCATATAAATTCTTATACACATATAGAAGATGTAATAATATACAGAGGAATGTAATATATATACATATATATATATATATATATATATATATATATATATATATATATATATATATATATACACGCGTAAAAGTATACGTAAAATATCTAAAAGGAATGAGATTGTTTATCTATGAATAGTTATATATAAATATTTTTTATTTATTCAATTTTCTGTCACATATTATTAAATAGTATTACTTGTATGCGTGACAGAGAATGTTTAATTGAAAATTCCTTTTACGTGGCAAGAACGGCGCACATACGTACTTGTTTATTCAAGTTTTATACTACTTGTTCATACGTTAGAGAATTTATAATAATCTAGTTTTTAGTATAATGGAAAAGGAATATGGAATAATGATTATCAAAATAAGCAAATTAACTTGGGAACGAATATAATAATTAATTGTCGCTAATAGAAATAATACATTGCGCTAAGTTTTGGCTATGATATATCTTTTTTTGCATCATGATATGCGACTTGTTTCGAAAGAGACACGATGCATAAATGCGTTTAAGATACTTTATCTTCCCAACCCTGCTTAAAGGCTAATGTTTTGAACAAATCACTTCCTATCTCTCTTCTCTTTCTGAATCTCTCCGCTTTTCATCCCTCTCTTCCTCTTACTCTCCTCCTCTTCTCTTTTCCTAATTTATTTCATTTTCTCTTTCCTTTCTTCTTTGTTTTATCTACGCTTCCCCCTCTTCTCCTTATTTTTTTTTGTTCCTATCTTCTTTTTCTCTCTTCTGTTTGTCTCCTCATTCTTTTCTCCTTTCTTATTTCCTACCTCCCGCAATAGAAAAGATTTATAAGATTATATGATGAACGGTGGTATACATTATATATATATATATATATATATATCGGTGTTTGTTAGAGTGATTTTGCTTCTAAATGTCGAAATAATTGAACAAAAATTTAAATTTGAAGTTTAATTTCTCAATTTTTTTGCAAATATGGCTGTGTTCCTAAATTCATTGCTAGCGCAGAAAATCTATAGTATACGTAACGTGTACTATAGTTTTCCAGCGCTGGAAATGAATTTAAGAACACAGCCTTTAATTCATTCAGAAATTTTAGGCAAGAACGCTGCGTTATGAGGATTCGAATCATCTTATTGTTAGCGCAATAATTGTGCAATTCCTCTCAATTGAATGATGCAATTATTCATTGTACAATATTTGCGCAATTATCTTGGGCTGTTCTCCGCTACTTTCTTTTCCTTTTCTCTTACTTTTTATTCTCCTTATTTTCCTTTTTTCCTTTTTCTCTTCTCTCCACTTTTTTTCTTTCGTGCTTTTATTTTTCATCCTTACACCTTTTACTTTTCTTTCTCCTGCATTACTCCCTTTCTTACCTAATTATAGATAGAATATTAATAAAACTAAGCAAATAAGCGTTCTATTACTTTTTATTTCATTTGTTTGCAAATAAATATCTTTAGTACATTCTGCGTAACTGCGTAACGTTGACAACATCGATCAAAATATGGTCACACACTTTTTCTGCACAAATTAATATATATACTATCATGACACAGGCATGATTAAGGTACGACAATAAAATTTGCCAAAGTGCGCGGAATTGCATTAATTTAAATTAAATGATACTGCAAGGCATGAAAGTAAGCGCGGTGTTCAATATTTTTGCGATAGCTACGAGTCAAAAGTTGTAGCTTATAAATTAGTAATATATCCAAACTGTTTTTCCTGTAAAATATTAAATACTTGTCTATATGCATGGTATAACGATAATGTTATGTAATACTGCCTGCTATGAATAGGGAAAAATTGCAAAACTAAAATAACGTTGCGATATAAAATTAAAGATTAAAACAAATACAATTTCGTTCCATAACGAACGTTAATGCCTTCATTTTTTAAATAATTTGCTCGTGCAATAGCATGTTTTATTATTATTATTATTATTATTTATTTATTTAAAGGATATGATCAATTATAAAGGATTAATGGCTCCTGCATACAGAACGGGTAGGAACAACGCTTGCTGCGCGATAAGGCCGGTTCTACATTGGTCGTATCGTGTAGCGTCGCAAGTCGTAACTCGTAAGAAATTGCAGGCCAATCACAGTCGATTATTCTCCTCAAATTCAATTAATACCGACTTTAGGCTGATATTTCATGTCGTATGACGCCGACGAATTTTTTAAGCATGTTAACTGGCTGCAGGATAGAGAAGTTCTCGAGTTCCTAGAAATCCTCTATCTTGTAGCCAATCGGTATGCTTGACAAAGCTTGTCGTACGAGCGTGCGACACATGAAATATCAGCCTTAAAATTGTGTATTTGTATATATGTACATATATTGTATTTGTATATATGCATCTGGTGACGGTGAGGTCGGTGAGCTGTCAGCCACTGTCAGCTGTCACCAACTGTCATAAGTAGCGATCTGTCTCTTTTGCAGAATTTATTTCAGTTAAATTTGAATTAGTTTTTTCTAAATTGAAATATGAACGAAATAGAAAATTTGCGACAGAGAATCAGAGAACTTGAAAACGAGTTGCGAGAAAAGAAAGATAGAGATAGAGCGACGGTAACGAGGGGAAGAATCGAACATATGTCAGATGAAGTGGTGGATTCGAATCCGTATAGGTAAATACGGATTTTCAAAAATAATTCTCGATATTTTTCATCACTCACATTACTTTAGTATATGTAAAAGATACACAGATTTCCAAGTCTTGTAAATTTGCAATTTTGCCTACTTTCCAATATCTTCCAGCCGATTGATGGCACTGAAGCGTATGGGTATCGTTGAAAATTATGAGAAAATACGAGAATTAACGATAGCTATAGTTGGAATTGGTGGTGTTGGTAGCGTAACAGCAGAAATGCTGACAAGATGCGGTATTGGAAAGGTAGGAATATGATAATACCATGTACTATACCATATATACTATATATCGCATGCTAAGGAATCACGGTTCGACATGTTTTATTACATGTTTCAGTTGATACTGTTTGATTACGATAGCGTAGAACTTGCAAATATGAACAGGTTATTTTTTCAACCGTATCAAGCAGGTCAGAGCAAAGTGGAAGCAGCAGCAAATACTTTGCGTTATATAAATCCTGACGTGGAAATTGAAATACGCAATTATAACATCACAGCTGTCGATTATTTTCAAGATTTTATGAATACAATGAGGTATCAATTTATAAATATCTCTTTAATATCTGAAATGGAATGATATTCTGTTTTACAACTATAGATTTTTATGTTGAACACTGTTTAAAATTGACATACGTTTTAGGTTTTAGTTCATTTAAATTCATATATTTTTGCAGTAATTCCAGTTTGAAAAATGGCCCAGTTGACTTGGTATTGAGCTGTGTCGACAATTTTGAAGCTCGCATGGCAATTAACACTGCGTGTAACGAACTTAACGAGAAATGGTTTGAAAGTGGTGTATCTGAAAATGCAGTGTCCGGCCACATTCAGTTTATTGTGCCTGGTGAAACGGCCTGCTTTGCAGTAAGATTTATTTTGAGTAATATAATGATTTTTCCATGGAATTAACTAAACGTATATTAGGAAAAATATTTCAAATTTTTACATGTTACAAACAAGTTTTACAGTTTCAAGATGCAAACAACAAATGTTTTATACAATGCTTTGTGACAGTAGCATCATCAGTATTTTTTTAGAAATCGTATCATATATATATAACTTTTATACATAATTTCCTGTTTTCTTAGTTTTGCATAAAAATATTAAGATAAAGTTATCCAAAAATCAGTAGTTAATAAGATATTTTATTTTGACGTAAACTACGAAATATATTATTCATATTTTGATTACCTTACTTTAATAACTTTTGTGTACAAAATAATGAGATGAATCAATTGTAAAGAAAATACAGTTGCTTTTAAAAAGAAAAGTATATAATTGCAAATTGTATATTTAAAGAAATTATATGCTTATCTCAAGTAATTGCTAGTTTTCTTTACGATTGATTTATCTTATTATTCTTCGCATAAAAGATTGAGATAAAAACATTAAAAAATGAATATTTTATGAGAATAAAACTTTTTAGAAAATATTTAGCTCACAATCACTAGAAAAATCTGTGTATTATTTAAAACAATCATCTTATTAAAAATTGATCATTTTCTTTTCTTAAAATTCTATCATTATTTTATAGAATTTATTCGCTAATCATTTTATTGCGCTGTATTTGAATTTTCAGTGTGCTCCACCTTTGATCGTAGCATCTAGCATCGATGAAAAAACGTTGAAACGCGAAGGAGTATGCGCTGCATCATTACCTACCACGATGGGTATTGTAGCAGGCTTTTTGGTGCAGAATGCTTTAAAGTTCTTACTAAAATTTGGAAAAGTGTCTCATTACTTAGGTTACAATGCTATGGAAGATTTTTTCCCTACTATGACTTTGAAGCCAAATCCAAATTGTGATGATGCACATTGTAAGCAAAGGCAAAAAGAATATTTGGCCTTACCAAAAATCCAACAAAAACAAACTATCGTTATCGAAGAGAAACCCGTACACGAAGATAATGAATGGGGTATATATAAGCGAATAGTTACAATCTCTACTTGAAATACCTTATTTATATCCTCACATATTACTCTTAACTAAATATTATTTTTCTTGCTAGGAATATCCTTGGTCGATGAACGTAGTGGTCACTCAGATGAAAAAACACAAATGTCATCAACTCCAGGTGTGCGACATGCATATACGGTATCAACGCCCACATATGGAAACAATTCGGAAGAAGAACAAACTGTTCCTGAATCCACAGGATTAAGTTTAGAAGAATTAATGGCAGAAATGAAATCAATTTGAAAATAATTCAATGTAGATATAATGCCGCATTTCATATTTAAAAAAATTTTCATCTATTCTTTTACACAATATCATATGTATTATAAGTTGTACTTTACCACAGAAGTAATTTTTGAATAACAGCGCACGATTTTACGTAACTGTAGCAGTTTAATATGGTTAATAAAAAGATGAATTATGGAAAACGCACATAGCGTAATATTATTTAATTTCTATAATTTAATATTGGAGCTAAAATTAATTTTTTTTTTTTTGGAAACATTTATATTTTTAGATATTGATTAATAGTATACAATAGCAAATTTTTTTATTTTAAGATATTGCATAACAAAAGCAAAAGTGTTATACGTCAAATTTTTCAAAACATACAGATGGTCCCTCTTCTTCATACTCTTCCCTCGTTACCAAAAGATTAGGAAATATTGAGTCTTGTGAAAGTTGTTTTCCGCCATACCACGCGTAAGTAATTGGACTGGAAAAGTAGAACAAAATTATCTCATTAGGTTTTTTTTTTACAAAATATGATGTAGCAAATGGAACATTAATGTAATACTTTTGTGGTAAGTAGACGTTCACAGGGTATTCGGCTGGAGCTAAACTTCTAACTTCTTTGTAGACTCTGTCTTTAAATCCTGGAAACTTTGCGTTACCACCAGTAAGAATAATATTGGATAGAAAATGAGGCCACGTTTCTTCGCTGCAAGCCTTTATAGAATCCATAATAGCTTCTGGGATACCCATTTGTCGAATGCCAACATCCGATGGATGAAATAATATTTCTGGTATCGTAAATCTCTCATTAGTCAAACGTAAAATTTGTTGCTCGTTGGATGGCTCTGGATCCTTGAGGTATCCACGTCGCAGAGTTGTATAATCTGGCAAAACATAATCCTTAACGATGGTATTATTCTCCAATTTATATTTGGCTTGTTCCATATCTTTAAAGAAATCTTGGGATACGAAACAACAATCCTCTTTCACTTGATTAATTACATATGTTTCATCCATAACGTGCAGCTGACGATAAGATATTATCTCTTTCAGGTGATTTGTTAAAAGTTTGCCACCCACATCTATTCTTCGTATTCCTTCTTTTATCTTGGCATCATTAACATAAGGGATAATGTACGTAAAACTGTAACCACTGTCCACTACTATACAGCATTTTGTAGTAGGATACTCTGCTCTATAATTATAACATGAAAGACTTGCTGCGTTTATCCTTAGAAGACTGTGACATTCGTATTCCTCGAAAAAGATCTCTGTCATGGCTTCTTGAATACTTGGGAAGTTAAATATAGGTTCGGTCACTACTACAGACAGCTGATTTAAGTTAACCGAACAAGACTCTTTTGAGAATATATAATCCCATACTGTTTTCTGTATATCCCAATTCACTAGATAACCTTTTTCGAAGGGTAAGATATAAAATAGCCCAGAAGCATCCCTGCATTCTTCAATTTGGTTTCCTATGAAAGGCCTGCGACGTTCGCTCTTTGCTTTCATTATGCAATTTGGAACTAGTCTGAAATATTTTCATGGATTAAGAAATAAACACATTATTGCTGAATGTACAAATTTGCTTTAACTTGGCATACTTACTTGGATATCTCGCTGGCTAAACCAACTTTTGCCGTGCAGGCACCGTTATCAATAATGAAAGTAGAATTAGTCATGTTTAAAAAAAAAAATGGCAAATAAAATTTTAAATACAATTATATGTCAAGCTCTCAAGCAGTCAAGCTCTTCACTCTTTTTTCACAACAAAGACTAAAGTGACGCTTGGGGAGCATCCCATTTGACCACGGTGCGATTGACTACAGCCACTCACAGCCCCCAGTGGCGCCCAGTGCCTGGAGTTTTTCCATTGGACCAATCAGATATTTTTATTTTAAATCAGCCAATTGATGACGTGGTCAATCGCCCTAAACTGTTTTGCTTTCGAAATACATGTGGTGTCAAAAGACGCACGCTAAATAGTTTTTAAAATTTGAATAAAATATTTTTAAGTGTTTTCCAGATTTTCGAAATCTTTTTTTTTTTTTTTTTTCCCCACAACTTTGATACCCTGTATTTTGAAAATAAAACAGTTTAAGGCATATGTAGGATCTTTTCTTTCTAAAATAAGTCATGAAATATCTCTCCTTCAAATTTTTTTAGGAAACACTCAAACACCAAAGAGTAAAGCGAAACAGGAGGGAATAATACATATATCGGTAGTGACCCAGTAAGCTTCTAAAAAATATTATTTCGTAATATAATTTTTTATAATCCCAGGTAGCAAAGTGACGTCAAATGACGTCAATAAGACGTCTTTAGACGTCATCTTTGCTACTTGGGATGTTGTTAAAACATTTTTAAAAACATTACACGACATATTTTTTAAATTTAAATATTATTACTCTAACAGTGTCAGTGAAGTCAGTGAAACAGTTCAAAATTGCTTATAAATTAAACTTAGAAATAACGTTGGTAAAGGGCTCCGCACGAGAATTTCTCCGTACTATCCGTAAACGTAAACTTGCTTTTTTTAATTCATTTGCAAGAAAAACACATGCGTAAACATTCATACATTCTGCTCTTACAGAAAAGTTGTAAGTCAGTTTTGGCTGTCACATGGCTTTTAACTTTAACCAGTCAACTTGCAACGTTTCTGTAAGAATAGAATTTGCGCGTACGTTTCTCTTGTGAGTAAATTCAAGAATCGGGCCCCAGTCTGCCCCAGTCAATGCTGGTCAACGCATAAAAAAAAATCTGTAACCGTGAGAGAATTAAGTGTCGTAGCGTCATCTTGGGATCTGAAGCTCATGGATACGGATTTCTTCGTGTGTTCTAAAGTTTACGTTTACGGAAGTTGTTATGCGAAGGCTCTTATACCTATCTACGAAAAGTGACACGATAATTACTAGGTCAATTGGAGTTTTCCAGTTTTATTTACAAACTTATATATTAATTTATGATACATGCATTCTAATTTATTGTAATTTTTATCTTATATAGGAATAGGTAATTCTTTTGCAACTAATACCAAGATCTGATCTACACTGAGACACCAATTTGCTATATTTTTGGAAACTTTGCACCAATGTTCACCGTGATGAGGTTCTGCAGCGATACATCTTTTCTTTACATCTTCTTGTTGCTCTTCCGTACCATTCAGTAATTCAAATTTGTAAAAATATGCCCATGCATCTCCTAAATCAGGATCTATTTTTACCGTCCTGTTGAACCAATCTCTACACTTTGAAATCTTATGTTCGCACCAAAATAATCTGAAAAATGTGTACAATATTCGCATTATTTCACAAAGAGAGAGAAAGAGAGGGAGAACTAAACTATTTAAAATATAAAAATACTCAACTATTCTAAGTAAACTTTGAACGAAAACTTACTTCGATACCGCCAGAAGAACGTGTGGATCATGTTCGCATTTTTTAGTGGCATCAATACTTTTAGTTTTTCGTTGAGGTCGCGGTTCCATAAAAATTGCCTCTGCATAAAGTAGACCGGATGTAGGACATTCTTGTAGTGCCTTAGCCATTAGTGTATTGGCCATGTCGCGCGCGCCACCGTTTCTTAATTCATTCCGTATAGCTTCCAGCCATAATTCTGCATTTTTAGGATTCTTAAGTCTCGCTTTCTCCAAAACTGAACGCGCTTTAGTTACTTGGTTTTTCTTGTGCTCCAATCGCGCCAGCAGACACCACAAAGGTATCGAATTTGGACATTTTTTGATCTGATCACAATAAAACGTATGAAAGTAAATATAACATTTCTTTGTATAACATTTCTTGCATTATTAAATTAGAGAAAAGTCACTTACCGCTTGATTATACGTTTCTATCGCTTTGTCTAAATGACCCTGCTGTTCCTCAATTTGACCTTTCATTAACCATAATTTAGGAAAGTCGTCAAAGGCTTCTAGAGCTTCCTTTAATAGATGCAACGCTGCGTCAAGATTATTAAGGGCCCATTCCAATTTCGCGCTTTTCATCATTACTCTGGGCGTCGGTGCGGATGCTCTGGCTTTTGCCAATAAACGTCGCGCTCTCTCATATTCTGAGTTTTCAGATTCAAGCTTCACTGCCGCCAGCCAAATCTCTTCGGAATTTGGATTAGCTTGAAACGCGAGAGATAAGATACCTCTCGCTGCTGGTACATCGCCCTGAAGAAAAAATGAAATTGGAGATAAGAAACGATGATTAAAAGAATTAAATAAAATGGAATTAATGATAATTGTGCACATGATTACATGATGAATCTACTTACTGCCAGCCATTTTGATTTAGCACCCATCAGCCAAAGCACTTCGCTCTTGGGACAATGAGCAACTGCTCTTTGTAATAAAGTTTCCAAGGATTCTCGCGTGCCGTATGTCTTTTCGAAATAAGCGGCGCGCAACCAAATTGATTTTTTACTGGGAAATGCCGTTAACGCATACGCATAGACAGCTCTGGCGCACTCCAAGGCTCCTTGTTGGGCGCACTGCAACCAATAAATATTATATCTCAGCATGGGTATTAATTTTCGTGCATTTATATCGTGCGTTTGTATTACATAGAAAATTACAAAGAGAAAATTACTTACAGTCTCCGCATCCTCCATCCAAGTGTGTTTCCGGTCTTCCTCTTCTACGCCAAAACCAATAATGGCTTTAACGATAACTTGACAACAGTGTACCGCTCCTGCTTTTTCAGCTTCCATAGCTTCCTTGAACCAATGTTCTCTGTTGATCTCTACCCCATTCACGCTCAACGAGGATATAGCACGTTCGATGATCTTCTCCACCATGTGTTTGTTGCCATTTGCTTCCTCCAATTTGGCAGCGGTAGTCCAAATTTGTCTATCGGTTGGGATATTCTCTCTGGCTTTGTTCAAGACTTTTCTCGCGTTATCGTAAGTCTCCAATCTAGCAAGAGCGAGCCACAAGTCCACGCTCGTCGGACAGCACTCAACCGCACGACTGAGCAAGATGCGCGCGTCCTCGGGCTCTTCCAACTCAACGGCCGCTTTCCACAAACGCACCGAATTTGGGATATGTTCCAGCGCCTTTCGGTATACCCGGCGCTTCGCTTTCACTTCTATCTCCAAGTCCGCGGCCTTTATCCAAATTCTGACAGACGTTGGAATGTGACGTACCGATTGTGCTATCACTGCTTTCGCCGTGTCTGGCGGTTGCAGTCTCGCAGCTTCCAACCACAGATCCTCAGAAGTGTTGTTTACCTCGCATCCCTTCATTATTAAGTTTCTCGCTGCTTGAACCTTTCCAGTCACCTCTTCTAGACGCGCAGACGCGATCCATGCAGGAGGATGATTAGGGTTAGTCTCCCGTACGGATTTTAACAATAATCGAGCTTTCTTTATGTCGCTACAAAGATAAAGATATCGTGTGTTAAATATATAAATATAATCCATTTATAAGTTTAAGTTTTTTCAAGTTACATACGTATATAGTATATAATAATCATCCTTACTTTATGTCACCACCATAAGTAGGTATCATGCTCTGCAAGTCTGTAAGATATCCTTTTGGATCAACCACGGTTTGACCTTCCACAGAATCGGATACCTGATTCAGCTTGACGTTCATCAATGTGTTTCTGGCCTGTCCGATCTTTCTTAGATCAAGATCTCCCGTGGGAGTCAACATACCGGGTGTTGCCACACCTGGCATCATAGAGGCCAAACCGCTAGTTGGATCAATACTGGTGGACGTCTCGCCTCCTAAATTTCTCGCCAGTACAGAATCTGGTAACGGGGTGAATTTCTCTGCTCTTGGATTACGCTGTTTACGATTTCTGGCATCTCCCACCTCAGGAACGTTTTTCCATTCGTCCTCGGTTACGTTAACCAATTCTCTTTTCAGATCTGAGAATTGCTGTTGAATCTTGGGACGTTCCTGACGATAGCGCTCCAATTCCTCCCTGAGGCGCTTCTCTCTGTATTCCTTACGTTTTTCATCCATTCGTTTGTCAATAGCTTCATAAATCGCATCTGCTTCTTCGTCATCTTTATCATAAGGATCCTAGCAGGAAGATGAGAACGTTATTATTTATTATCCGTAATTATTATCGGAGACAGCTGTACTTACCTTACTGAAAAGAGAACCTCCATATCCTGAAAATTCATCATAATTTGAATCGTTCAAATCCTCTTCATCTTCCTCCTCCTCCTCCTTCTTTTTCGCACGTTTCGTAGGTGGAGCGTGTCTGTCATCTCTATATTCAGAAGAAAAATTATTACGTACGATAAAAATCTGTAAGTCTGGCATTTCCTTATTTGTACAAAAATTGTAGTTTAATACTTACGAAACGTCATTGGCATCTCGAGCAGGACCGATATCAGACCGTGTTGTAAATCCTGTTGCTCTGGTGAGTAGAAAAAGTGAGGTTAATTACACATAACACGATCGTTAACTCATTGTAGTTGATATTAGAGACAAATAATTGCAAATGCTATATATTGGGTCAAAACTTACCCTCTACCAACACCGGCAACATATCCCAAGGGTGCAGGTACACCTAAAAAATGCTTTTTATTTCGCGTATTCAGCGAAACCGAGGGAACCGCCATCTTGACGTTATTGATTCTCTATTTTTCTCTCTCTCTCTCTCTCTCTCTCTCTGTTTAATTCCGTTCCTTATTCCGTTCGATGGCACATTGGTCCGGTCCTTATTCCCTGTTCCCTTTGCCTATTGTAATGGCTCCTGCACCCCCTTAAGCGAGGAGCACACACTTCTGCACAACGCATAATGCGTAAGCATAAGAAAATTGATTGGTCCATACACATGTGCATAAGAAAATAGACCAATCAAATTTCTTATGCTTACGCATTAGCGTTATGCAGAAGTGTGTGCTCCCCGCTTTAAAGGCCATCGCACACAAAATTGCATAGGCTGCATAAGCATAGCATAAGACCGCTGGACCAATGAGCATCTTATGTAAATTAATATGGCGGCTTTATGCTGGATGTTCATTGGTTTAGCGGTCTTATGCTACGCTTGTGCTAAGCTATGCATTTTGTGTGCGATGGCCTTAACTTATTGCTATGTAAGCTATGTTGCACCAGTTCAGCCAGTGCAGCTAAAAGAAACAGACGGCATGTTTTTCAATGTGCACGTTGTGCATCCAGCTTTTAAACAATTGTAATTATATACATATCATCAAAGCTGCATTTTGGTGGTAATTATTA
Source organism: Temnothorax longispinosus (assembly GCF_030848805.1). Taxonomy (NCBI): domain Eukaryota; kingdom Metazoa; phylum Arthropoda; class Insecta; order Hymenoptera; family Formicidae; genus Temnothorax; species Temnothorax longispinosus. The sequence continues at coordinate 2,203,332 of NC_092369.1, forward strand.
TAATTTTCAACGTATCAGAGACTTGCGATGTAAAATTTTTCTTATTGCATTATAAGGAGCGCGATAAGAGCTTCAAGAATTCTATAGTCAGGTTATTAATGTATCTTATCTCAGACTTATATTTTCAGATAATAAAGTCCTACGTTTGTCGTTTGAGAGAATCAGATTCCTTATATTGTTTAAAAAGTTTAAAAAGTTGCAAAAATATTACAATAAGAACCATGAGTTGTCAGAAAGGAAACGCTAGTCGTTCGAGGCCTCAAAGATACCAAAATCACACGTCCTTTAAAAACAATCTACATGACAAATCTCAAAAAACAAAGCTAATTAACAGCATTGAAGTTAATAATGTATGCGAGCGTTGTAAAAGAATAATAGAGTGGAAAATCAAATATAAGAAATATAAAGCGCTTAAAGCTCCAATGAAGTGTACCAAGTGTGAGCAGAAAACTGTGAAACATTCTTATCATAATATCTGCTTGCTTTGCGCTAAGCAGCAAGGAGTTTGCCCGAAATGTGGACAGAAGAAGGAAATTGTAGAAGGGAAACCTAGTAAAGAAGAACAAATTAAACTAGATGCTGAGTTTAAAACAATTCTGAAAACGATGTCAGAACGAAAACGAAGAACATTCTTACGTTATATCAGTCAATCGAGTATGTAGTTTGTGTGTTGCGTATTGAATTATTTAACAGAATTTTATTTATGTATGTATTATATACGTAATAGGCATAAATGTATGTTTTCATGTAATGAGCAGCGCTTGGTCTGCTTTTTTTTTTTTTTTAGCAAAAAATAAGGAAAATAGTAAATCTTGTACCCCTGGATTTGACACCGATACAGATGGAATTGACAGCAAAGATGGAAATGAAGATGAAACAAGTTCGAAGAGAAGAGAAGATTTATTAATGAAACTAAAATCGTTAGCTGTAGAAGACGATGATGACATTGATAGTGATACTGATGATGAAAGAGATGTTGATGTTAACAGTGATGTTGAAGATTTGTCGTGATACAAAAATATTCTAAATAAAGAGTTTTTAAAATATAATCTTTTTATTTCGTTTTCATAATAATAAGTCACTATAAATATTTGAGCATGTTAAACATATATCGATTGTTGTGAACATATCAACTTGAAGTTTACACCTTCATATTTTATTAATAATTTCATAAAGATCATTATGTCATGAAAAGTTTTTATATTATCGTTTAAACTGGTTTTTATAGATTTTACATTTTATTATGCTTTTCACATACGTCAACTAACAATAAAAATGGAGGACAAAGAAAAACCAGGAATGTTAAGTTGTACCATAAAAGGTGAACTACTTAATAATTAGTTATTTTGATAACAATACAAACTACACGAATTGTCCCTTTTATATTAATATATAAATTTGTGAATGTAGGTCCTGGTCCAGTTTACAAATTGCCAACGTTAATTGGCTATAGTGGCCATGATCCATCTCGGCATAGAAGTCCAGCGTATAGTATACGAGCTCGAACTGGTATCAAGTCTTATGTGATAGGACCTGGTCCTCATTACGATGTCAGAAATTTAACAAAATCTGGGCCGGACAATCCACCTGCTTACACAATCAGAGGAAGGAAAGCATGGAGCTGTGAGTACAAGAAGGTTCCTTCTTAACTACAACTTGAGAGATGCAGGAAATTAATATTAATTCATTTAACTTAATATTTTGTAGTGCAAGACCATGCTCCAGGACCTGGAGCATACTCCCCCGAGTTGTGCCCACCGATGAATCATAGTCGTAGAGCACCAGCTTACAGTATCAAGTCACGAGGAATGACTAAGTATCTGGATGAAGGGCCTGGACCAAATTCGTACTATTTGCCAACGTGCATAGGGCCCAAGGTGCCTGATAAACCTGCTCAGGGTGCATTTTCCATGTAAGAAAACGTGGCTAGATCTGTTGCCATTCAATTGAATATGCATATGCGACAAAATCAAAATCATCTCTTTGTTGTCTATTATATCATATATTTATATTTATAATATAAATGTATTTCATATCTTTTCAGGATTGGTCATCGTAAGACACGCGAAGAAATTATGGGTCCAGGCCCGGCTGCATACATCAAAATAAACTATGATACGATAAAACGACGGAGTCCGGCGTATAGTCTAAAGGGAAGACACATTTTATTAGAAAGATATGACGGTCCGGCACCAATCTTTTATCCATTGTACGATACGCGAAAACGTTCTCCTATGTATTCATTTGGTATAAAGCATAGTGAATGTACCGGAATACCTATGACACAGCTGGACGAGGATTAATTTTATAATTAAAAATTGTTATCGTATTTTTGGTATTTGTGCAATAAATCTCGAATCTATTGTTGTCGGAGGTTTGGCATTACGTGTACATTACATTACATTATATTAAGGCCTTCGCACAATATAAGGAACAGATGTTAGCAATTAGGACCTAGGACTAAAGAATCAGAAATAAAGCTGGATGAGCTGGATGATGCACAATGAAAAACACAGGCAACAAAAACAAAGAATAACACGGGTACAGAGTTTTAACCTATCGGAAGCCGTGTATCAATGCTACATCAGCTTTTGGATTTCTTATTCCCTAATCGCTAATATCCTGTTCCTTTATATTTTTAAATTCCTCCTTCCTATTTGGCGTGTATGTGAAGCTAGCGTCTCATTTTGCGGAAAATTATTGAGAGTTCTGACTTCCTTTTCAATAGTTCTAGAGTTACTGCTAGTTTAAACAAATTGTTCTGGCCTTTAAAGCCAAAAACGCGTCAGTACAAACTGAGACGCTAGGTTCACGCAGCGTCTCACTTTGTCCTACACAAGTTCCACCACTGTATCTCATCAGATTTTGCGAGATCTATAGTTCTATAACAGTTCTATAAAGAGTTCTGCCATATAAAAGCAAAAAAATCAATTATAAAGTACTAAAAAAAATTACAATGTAACGAGTATACCGAGTTGAGACGCCAGTTGAAATCTCGGAGTTCCGATTTATGTAAAATATTTTTCGAGTAGTTCTGAGCATATTGAAGCATTTCTTAAAAAGTTCCGAGCGTTAGAATATTTGTGTTATATTTTAAAAAATTAATATTAACCGAAAAGTAATCATGACGGAAAACGATGAAACGCTATGCGAAATCTCGGAGTTCCGGTTTATATAAAATATTTTTCGAGTAGTTTTGAACATATATAGAAGCATTTTCTAAAGAGTTCCCGGCACTAGTAATGTTGTATAATTTTAAATAAATTAATGACGCTTGAAAGTCAGGAATTTATCGAGAATAGGGTGAGACGCTGGCCGTATTTCGACAGTTCTGCGTGTCCTATTACAATTTTCGTGTAGTTCTGAACGTGTTCTAACGTTTTCTAAAGAGTTCCCGGCGATAAGCATTATTTAATCATTTTTTAAATATATGCTCAGAACTACTCGAAAAATATTTTACATAAACCGGAACTCCGACATTTCAACTGGCGTCTCAACTCGGTATACTCGTTACATTGTAATTTTTTTTTAGTACCTTATAATTGATTTTTTTGCTTTTATATGACAGAACTCTTTATAGAACTGTTATAGAACTATAGATCTCGCAAAATCTGATGAGATACAGTGGTGGAACTTGTGTAGGACAAAGTGAGACGCTGCGTGAACCTAGCGTCTCAGTTTGTACTGACGCGTTTTTGGCTTTAAAGGCCAGAACAATTTGTTTAAACTAGCAGTAACTCTAGAACTATTGAAAAGGAAGTCAGAACTCTCAATAATTTTCCGCAAAATGAGACGCTAGCTTCACATACACCAGAAAAAATCACAATAATTTTTTGAAAGTGTGACCATTTCCGGAATTTTTTGTTTTCGAAAAATCCCCCTCGATACACGAGAATCACGATCCCAAAAAGTAATAAAAAATCCCAAAATTTTGTTTCAGACCAATCCTACGAGCTGAATCACGTCCACCGTTTGTGCTTGCGCGAAAAAAAAACGTCTTACGCCAATGCACGCAGCCGCTACATTTTTTTGTATTTTTTCTTCTTTATGTATGTTTTCTTTTCTGCAAAAGACACTCTTTACAATAAAAAAAGATTCAACTTAATCGGTCTAATAGTTTTCTAGCAATCCCTCATAATTATTGGACCACTTTTCAGAGCCGAGAAACGGATATGACCTCTTAAATCAAGCTAAAAATTACCAAATCGTAGCCCGAAAATTAAAAATGGATTTACTAACACTGCAATGTACTGAAGAATGATCTTAATCCAAGAACTCGCAAAAATATTTTTGATTACCGATTTTTACAAATTAAAATTTACAACGTTGTGCGTACAATTACTTTTACTATAATTTTTAATTTTTATTATATATTCTTGTTTATTTATATAAATTATAAATGGGGATTAAAAGAGTGGATGTCGAGTGACGTTCGTCCATTTGCATGTATGCGACGCTGTTTGCGCCGCCGCGTTTATTTCTGGACTTAGAATGTATATCAAGAGGGTGGCGATGGACGGCGGGAGGGTGCGAAGGGAAAGACGTGAGAGATAGGAGCCACCTTTTATTCCAACGTTTTCCTCTTCCTAAGCGTCTAAAGTCGGAATCAATTTCTTCGACGCCACCTGCGCTACCGTCGTTTGGAATTATTTCGTTGGGGTGACACGGGAGATTGAAAATGGTAACAGCAGGGGTGATTCGGGACCCCTCTTGGCTGATCCAGAAAAATTACACAGATCGGTGTAAAAGCGCAAGTTATATATCCGGAAATTTTGATATTCCTTTTGAGTGGTAGAGATATCTCAGAAACTTTTCAATACTTCTCAGCTTTTTAAAATTAATTACGTATTGTAGAAATTGGAAATACAGTCTCTGAATAAGATGTTCATGATAATATCAGGTCATGAAGAAAATGATTTAAATTAAACTGAACTTGTTATAAGGAAACTAGAAAATTATGTTATTATGTGAAAAGTAGATTTTTATTCCTAATATGTGGCTCTCTATTGCGCGCAGAACCTAACGCAATATAATCGAGTGACTTTAACATCTGACGATATCTTATCGGATAAACCATCAGCCTCTTTGTCGATTCATCCATTTACACGCAAGAAATGGCGATGATTAGCTATATTTTCGACTACCCGGTGTGCGGCGCGGTGCATAATAACGACGCGGCGTATACAGTCCGGTCCGGATGGTATAATACGTATATAAATCAGAGCGATATCAGAACGCCGGCTTGTTTCACGTGCCGCGCCAACCGAGATGCATTGCATCCACGGCGGAAGGCGTGATACGACCCGCGCTGCAACCGGCGCGGGACGAGGGGGAGGTAGGGGCGGGAGGGGGAGGGAGGGAAAAGGGTGTGTTTGTGTGTGTGTGTGTGTGTGTGTACGGGTGCGGCTGTTTATGGTCACCGAAGAGAGGAAACCGTGTGGCCTCCTCTCGGTATCCGACCAGAGTTGACCGGATCTTAATGAAGATGCACGTTCAATTACCGTTCATTCCGGAATTGTCCCAGCGTGCATGACGTGCTATCGGATGAAAATAGGAGTAATGGTCATCTCCCGACGCGCGTTCGACGAGAGAGTTCTAGAGAAGGAAAGTTGAATTTTAGCGATCCCGCGCGCAATCGCAACATCCGGGAACGGAAGAAAAAGGGGCGAGGAGCAAATGCAATTTCGATTCGAGATTCGCCGAGTAACTTCATCCGCTCCGATCCTCCGGCAATTTTGGAATCGATCTATCGACGGGGGCATACGGTTGTAATTTCGATACCTTTTTTTGTGTCATTTAAGGATCGCGAGAATAATTCCGAAGTTACGCGCGACTCTTGTAATTTAATTTTCGCAGATGAACTATCTGGTGTAATTAACGAAAACGAATTCGAGCTCGGGGCCGAGAGCCGCGGGCGAAATTTATCGCTGTTGTCACTCGACTGTTCTGTCTGTCTCTACCACCTCGCATTGTCAATGTTAATCGGACTTATTGTTTGTTTCATGGCAAATTGTATACCTATCGCGCGGCGCGCGCGGAAACCCGGCAACCCTATAACTCCGCGAGTTCGAGCTCGCCCTTTATCCCCCCTGCGAGAAAGAGCCGCATCGTCGTAATAATCCACCGCACTTCCCACCTACCGCCCCCTTCTCTCACGCACAATCGCCACCACTCGCGGCTGTTTTGTGCGTGCACCCGGTATATTACGTTCTCACCCTTAATACACTTACGCGTGCACAAAGAGTTCCTCGCTCTTTATGCCCCCTCCCACCTCCCCCTTGTGATTTTCACGGGGGGTAATATTCTCTGCTCTGAAAGCGACCCCTCTTTCGAGGACGACGGCGCGCGAAGGGAATCGGGGAGCGGGGAAAAGGGAGAGCTTTTCGATTCCCGACGTTCGATACAGATGGCCGCGAAACGAAATTTCGATTCGGTGTCGGGATCAAAGAGGATTTGTAGTGCGGACATCGCACACGGGCGGATATTAACGGAATGAAATGCCCGACGTGTTTATTCAACCTTCAAATGCATCATGCGCTCCGACCGACAACAAAATAATCAAGTTTATTAGACATAGAGAGAGAGAATGTTAAAAAAAAGATGAAATAATTTTATTTATTTGAGTTATCGGAAAAAAAATCTACTTGAATAAAATCGCGTTTACAAAATTAAATTACGTTTAAATAATACGAAGGGGAATAAGTAAATAATTCCATTAGTTATAGTTACTTTTAATAAAAAGTTATATTCTTTAGGATATAAGATGCACTTTTTTTGCAGGCAAAACGTAAAAAAATTGCATTAGAGAAAGAAAGAAAGAGAAGGAATGTCTAAAGAATCTTTAAGAACGGGTAGGAATTATCATTGGCTTTTGAACATTATTATCTATTCTACTTGAAGCGATTATTTACGCGGTTTATATTTCAGCGGCTTCCGGAAAAGCGGCGAAAGATTATATTCCACCGTGATAAACGATCACGGCCATATAACTTCATGTTAGTGTTTTACGAGGAAGACGCTCGCTCGCGCGTTTTATCATACCGCCAGTCGCGATCATATATGTATTTATTAATGCGAAATTATGCCGAGCGATATACACACTGAGAAAAAAAATTGTTAATCCCAAGAAATATTTAGTCCGATACGTTCAATTAAACATTTTAGTTAGTTAACTAAATATTAGTTGTTTCAACAATTTATTTCGTTTCTTTAATCAAGAATTCATTAATTCAACTATTGTTTAGTTAACTAACTAAAATATTTAGTTGAACGTATCGAACTAAATATTTCTTGGGATTGACAAATTTTTTTTCTCAGTGCATTATCCGCAAAAAAATCACGATTTGGAGGAAAAAGAGTTCGTAACGAACGCGAGGTTGAAGGATAGAAAATAAACGATAGATATGGAATAAATAAAATAGACAAAAATTTATTTTTGCATCTCCTCTCCCTCGAGCTCAGCGCCCACATTCCTCAGGTTTGATGGTGTGTGTGAAGCTAGCGTCTCATTTTGCGGAAACTCACAAATTATTGAGAGTTCTGACTTCCTTTTCAATAGTTCTAGAGTTCCTGCTAGTTTAAACAAATAGTTCTGGCTTTTAAAGCCAAAAAACGCGTCAGTACAAACTGAGACGCTAGGTTCACGCAGCGTCTCACTTTGTCCTACACAAGTTCCACTACTGTATCTCATCAGATTTTGCGAGATCTATAGTTCTATAACAATTCTATAAAGAGTTCTGCCATATAAAAGCAAAAAAATTAATTATAAAGTACTAAAAAAAATTACAATGTAACGAGTATACCGAGTTGAGACGCCAGTTGAAATCTCGGAGTTCCGATTTATGTAAAATATTTTTCGAGTAGTTCTGAGCATATTGAAGCATTTCTTAAAAAGTTCCGAGCGTTAGAATATTTGTGTTATATTTTAAAAAATTAATATTAACCGAAAAGTAATCATGACGGAAAACGATGAAACGCTAAGCGAAATCTCGGAGTTCCGGTTTATATAAAATATTTTTCGAGTAGTTCTGAACATATAGAAGCATTTTCCAAAGAGTTCCGGGCATTGGCATTGTTGTATAATTTGTAAATAAATTAATAACACTCGAAAGTCAAGAATTCATCGAAAATAGGTGAGACGCTGGCCGTATTTCGACAGTTCTGCGAGTTTTATTATAATTTTCGTACAGTTCTGAACGTGTTCTAACGTTTTCTAAAGAGTTCTGGCGATAAACATTATTTAATCATTTTTTAAATAATTTTTATCGCCCGAGAAAGACGCATTTACGGGTATATGAGTGAGACGCTGTAGGAAATCTCGGAGTTCTGGCTTATATAAAATATTTTTCGTATAGTTCTGAACATATAAAAGCAATTTCTAAAGAGTTCCGGGCGTTGGCAATGTTGTAAAATTTTTAAATAAATTAATAACGCTCAAAAGTCAGGAATTTATCGAAAATAGGTGAGACGTTGGCCGTATTTCGACAGTTCTGCGAGTTTTATTATAATTTTTGTACAGTTCTGAACGTGTTCTAACGTTTTCTAAAGAGTTCTGGCGATAAACATTATTTAATCATTTTTTAAATAATTTTATCGCCCGAGAAAGACGCATTTACGGGTATATGAGTGAGACGCTGTAGGAAATCTCGGAGTTCTGGCTTATATAAATATTTTTCGTATAGTTCTGAACATATAAAAGCAATTTCTAAAGAGTTCCGGGCGTTGGCAATGTTGTAAAATTTTTAAATAAATTAATAACGCTCAAAAGTCAGGAATTTATCGAAAATAGGTGAGACGTTGGCCGTATTTCGACAGTTCTGCGAGTTTTATTATAATTTTTGTACAGTTCTGAACGTGTTCTAACGTTTTCTAAAGAGTTCTGGCGATAAACATTATTTAATCATTCTATATGTTCAGAACTATACGAAAAATATTTTATATAAGCCAGAATTCCGAGATTTCCTACAGCGTCTCACCCATATACACGTAAATGCGTCTTTCTCGGGCGATAAAAATTATTTAAAAAATGATTAAATAATGTTTATCGCCAGAACTCTTTAGAAAACGTTAGAACACGTTCAGAACTGTACGAAAATAATAATAAAATTCGCAGAACTGTCGAAATACGGCCAGCGTCTCACCTATTTTCGATGAATTCCTGACTTTCGAGCGTTATTAATTTATTTAAAAATTTTACAACATTGCCAACTCCTGGAACTCTTTAGAAATTGCTTTTATATGTTCAGAACTATACGAAAAATATTTTACATAAGCCAGAACTCCGAGATTTCTTACAGCGTCTCACCCATATACACGTAAATGCGTCTTTCTCGGGCGATAATAATTATTTAAAAAATGATTAAATAATGTTTATCGACAGAACTCTTTAGAAAACGTTAGAACACGTTCAGAACTGTACGAAAATTATAATAAAACTCGCAGAACTGTCGAAATACGGCCAGCGTCTCACCTATTTTCGATAAATTCCTGACTTTCGAGCGTTATTAATTTAATTAAAAATTTTACAACATTGCCAACGCCCGGAACTCTTTAGAAATTGCTTTTATATGTTCAGAACTATTCGAAAAATATTTTATATAAGCCAGAACTCCGAGATTTCCTACAGCGTCTCACTCATATACACGTAAATGCGTCTTTCTCGAGCGATAAAAATTATTTAAAAAATGATTAAATAATGTTTATCGCCAGAACTCTTTAGAAAACGTTAGAACACGTTCAGAACTGTACGAAAATTATAATAAAACTCGCAGAACTGTCGAAATACGGCCAGCGTCTCACCTATTTTCGATGAATTCTTGACTTTCGAGTGTTATTAATTTATTTACAAATTATACAACAATGCCAATGCCCGGAACTCTTTGGAAAATGCTTCTATATGTTCAGAACTACTCGAAAAATATTTTATATAAACCGGAACTCCGAGATTTCGCTTAGCGTTTCATCGTTTTCCGTCATGATTACTTTTCGGTTAATATTAATTTTTTAAAATATAACACAAATATTCTAACGCTCGGAACTTTTTAAGAAATGCTTCAATATGCTCAGAACTACTCGAAAAATATTTTACATAAATCGGAACTCCGAGATTTCAACTGGCGTCTCAACTCGGTATACTCGTTACATTGTAATTTTTTTTAGTACTTTATAATTAATTTTTTTGCTTTTATATGGCAGAACTCTTTATAGAACTGTTATAGAACTATAGATCTCGCAAAATCTGATGAGATACAGTAGTGGAACTTGTGACCTAGCGTCTCAGTTTGTACTGACGCGTTTTTTGGCTTTAAAAGCCAGAACTATTTGTTTAAACTAGCAGGAACTCTAGAACTATTGAAAAGGAAGTCAGAACTCTCAATAATTTGTGAGTTTCCGCAAAATGAGACGCTAGCTTCACACACACCTATTTGGCCTTATATTTTTGATTGCGCGGATTGCGCCGCGACGAATACAAATACAGGCACACAAAAAGTACAACAAAAAGGAAACGGTGGCGCGATCTTGCATCACTGGAGAGAACGTTCGCGTCAAAAATTATCAACGGATGTTACACCGTAGTGTAATACGTATGTATATGGCCTTAAAAAAAAAGAAGCAGAAGGGACGTTTCTGATTTCTAGTGTGATTAGATAAACTGAATACATTGTCAAATGATAATTAATGTGGAAGAAATGCATGTTCTAAATCATTGATGGAGATTAAGGATGTACTTGCATTATCGGCATCAATTTGTACAGTTTTACAGTTTCTAGCTGGCGTGTGAGTATAATACGATAACAAATAACCTTGATAATTTACTAAGCATTTGATTTTTTATTTATTTAAAAAATTTATTACCGTGATTTGTATATATATATATATGCCTTCCTTATATAAAAATTTATTTAATTTAACGTTACATATCAATCTAGACGATTAATTTCTTTTCGTATGACCCATTCATTTACGTATTTTTTTATTCGAATGTAATTTATCGTATATATTATTTTACTTATTTTTTACTCAGCATAACACTGACATAATTGCACATTTTGTTAAAGATTTAATAAAATGTTAAATTAATACTTTTATCGGATCTTATGAAACTACATTATATTTTACCATGTAGTAATAGTACTAATAGTTAAATTCTATTGGATTTGTCTATCAAACAAAGTCAATAAATTTTCTTGTACTTACTTAGATTGGTATGCAAGAAATATATTAGAAATGGTACAACTGGGGATAGCTCGGGATTGGCCTTTGTGACGTGTTTCATGTCGTACGTATCGTAATATAATTAAGCAATATTTGCCAATATTAGTAAATAACGACTTTAATTTAGAATTCTATTGTTATCATTACAGTTGTAGTCTGTGGCTAAGATATGGAATACTTATTGGAGATTCATTCATTATATCTGTAAATATATTTGGAACAATATTACAAATATGTTATGTATTAATTCATATTTTATACAATGTAAAAAGATCAACTACTATTAAGCAGTTTACAGTAGCGATTTGTTTGGTTTTGCTTGTATATCTGTACAGTATTTATCAAAGAGACAAAGTTTTAGCTGAGAGATATGTAGGATTTCTTAGTTGCAGTTTGACTATATTATTCTTTGCATCGCCATTGATATCACTTGTAAGTATGAAATAACACATCTTGTTATATGTATTCACAAAATCTTATTGAATAGTTCAATTAATGAAACTTTTGATTAGATAATTGGTCTTTTCTTTTTTATATTATACTAATTTTTATTATATATATACTGCATCGGTAATCGATAGTTGTAAATTTGTTATAGGCACATGTGATAAGAATGAAAAGCACAGAAAGTTTACCATTTCCAGTCATAATGGCCTCCATGATAGTATCCTGCCAGTGGTTCGCATATGGATGTCTGCTCAGTGACCAATTTATACAAATACCAAATTTTATGGGTTGTATTTTGTCAGCTTTTCAACTTTCTTTGTTCTTGATTTACCCAAACAAACGAGCAGATCAAGCTTATTTCATATGAGAAGATTTATCATATATTTTGCTCTATGGATTAATCAGATCGATTAATACTGTATATAATGAAGTATTACATATTATAAATCAATAATTTTTCATAAAGTAGTATATTTTTATTTTATCCTGTGCTATATATATATATATATATATATATATATATATATATAAGTTTGTATTAATTTATTAATTTTTCATGTTACACATAAGTAGCTCTTAATAATATACATATATTAATTGTTTGATTTTTTCTACATCAATTTTATTCAAGTGCGAAGAGATAAATTCTTAATTTTGGATCATTAAGTCTTAATACCATTTCCAAACGAAGGATTCCGCACATTTTATAGGTGGTTCCGATTAAATTGGCTGAAATTGAAAAATGTGGTTTAGGTGGTGCTGATCAAAAGTTTCCACGGGTCAAAGTCCAAAAATTATAACTATAGAAAATACGAAGGTTTAAAGTGAGTGTCGTTGGAGTTTTGGAAATGCTTGTTTTTGAATACATAATGTATAGTGTTAAATTAATATATCAATGTTTAAAATATATAATACTTAAATAAATATATTACAATTCTTTGTAAATGCATTCTGATTTACTTGGAATAATGTGTGCTTTAAAAATAATGCACTATCACGTTCCTTCGCTTTTTCAAACATTGCACCCGTTGGTAGAAGCCATCAGGTATTCAATAATAGTGATGGATAATTCTTTCTTATATTCGGAAGTTAAACGCATGCCATTATTCATGTCGCAATGCTCCATTTTGCCTTCAGATATTTTAAAAGACTCGCTCACAAACTTTTGTACATATGTATATCATGATACGCAAAAATTCCGTGATTGATGTATTTACGTGATTCTCGACTCTTAAAAAATAAATTGATTTAAATTTCCTTAATTTCCTCAATTTTAGCCGTGTCATAAAGCCATTATTTTATATTTTACATTAGCAATTTATACCTGTAAAACTGTAAAGATTAAAATATTCTTTTTTCAAGATTACATTTTATAAGCATGCAGTCAATGTGTTAGAATATTATAATGTCAAATTTTAAATACCAGTTAAACATATATATTTGTTTTCTTATGTTTTTGCACCTTATTCACAAAAAATCTAATATATTTAATATACATACACTCTATGATTCTTTATTTATATGATATAATAATTTTTAAAAACTTGAAATAATATAATACAGCACATATATGTATTTGCAAGCATGAGACACACTCACATAACGTCCATTACATAGGTATATTAAATATATCGCTTTATGTACGCTTATTAATCATGCATAAATCAAGATAATAATATTCAGTAATGATATCTATATAATATTCACTTATCTATTTATTCATTTGTTATTAAAATAATAATTCCATAATAATACAAAAAGCCATCTTACATGACTGTCAAAATATAGTATAGACAGTACACAGATAATGAAAGAGAAAAAGAAAAGAATAAAAAATAATAGTAATAATACTGAAAATAAATAAAAAGTAAAGCCACAATAACACAATAATAGATATAATAATTGCAATGAGTGTTATATCGTAATTAATAAAATATCAAGATTAGAATCAATTTCTAGAAAGTACTTATATGGATAATATTTATGATATTTCATAATATAATTATATTGCGGCTCGTAAAAAAAAAACAAATTTTACCTATCTCTGTCTTACTTTCTCAAATAAATTATATTTAATCAAAATTATTTATTTATAGAAAATAATTTGAACATTAGACAGATCTTAATCTCGAAGTATAACATGTATTCAAATATAAAAGTATTAATACTTTTCGAAAAGTATTTATAATTTCTAAATTACGAAAAGTATTAATAAAATATAAATATTCATTAATTCCTAATTTGCTAGATATGACCTTAACTATGTCTCATCAAATGACGAGACTACTTTAACATTGTTTTTTTGTGATTTAAAGGATTCGATACCATCTCTTGTCACAGAAGTACCAGTAACATCCAAGTATTCCAATCTTGATGCATTTAAAGCCAAATGGATAAGACTCGAATTTGTTACACGTGGATAATTTCTGAAAAAGAACCATTTAAAGTATATTCTATTTATTTTTCTTGAGTTTTTAAACTTTTCGGTATTTCCTGTCAAGTAAATCAATTGACTTACCTAACGACTAATGTTTTAAGATTTGGATTATTAGATATCCGTCTATCTTCTCGTAATATTATCATTCCTTGTGGAGCAAGGAAGCTATTTACAACTTCCCTATCGCAAGTATCGCTTCCAAGTGCACAGATTGCTCTATCTGATATCAAACATCGTTGAAATCCATAATTCTCAAAAGAAAATGCATCCTCGACTAAAAACTAAATTAAAAAAATTCTTTTTGTTATCAGGCATTTTATACTAAAAAAAAAAACATGTACTTATCGTTGTATTCAATACTTATAAATATACTTTCTTCAAATACCTGTGCTAGATTGCCGTCTTCAAAAATGGGTAATCGCAAAGCCTGTTGTTGTATAACCGCTTCGGGCGATTCTTCATTTCTCCATGTAGAAGGACATTCCAAATAGAGATGCGTTAGAGTTTTAGTACTACTAAAACAACCAACTTCACTATCTCCAAGTGCTGTATCCCGTAAGTCTAAAACCTAATATAAAACATAAAAATATCTCTTTTCAGTGGAAATAAAATGTCTTTCCAGTAAGATTAAGCATAAGAATAATTGCTATAGTATGAATTAAAATATACATAAATAAGAAAAATATTATACCTCTAATGTCTTGAATCCAAATCTAGTTGCTAAACTAGCATAAGCAACACACTCGCCCAGACGGTGACACGAGTTCAATCTGAGTTCCTTAAGTTTTGGTATTTTGCTGATAACTAGTAAGGAATGCGGCGTAAACCATTCACAATTACTTAAGATCAAACACTAAAAATAATATTAAATGTTTAATACTATACAACTGCTGTAGATTATAACCTACAGCATAGAGAGAGAAACGATGAATAAATATCATATATATATATATATATATATATATACATGCATACATGTGTATTTATTTCATCATGTCTCGAAATAATTTTTTGTCCATATAGACAAATTTTTATTTCAAAAACTAAATATGTACATAAAAATCAGAAACAAAATAATTTAATTATTGAAAAATAAATCGAGTGTCAAATATATATTGCAAGTAAATGTATTTCATAGTATCAAAAATACAGAAATAATGTACTATTTTGGACGTTAAAAGATCTATATATGTATCTACATATAAAATATCAACTTACTGTCAAATTAGGCATGTGAAGATCCATTTTAAAAAAATAAGACTTATTATTCTGTAAGTAATTCATTTTGCAGCCTTTTAATGAAAGCTTTTCGATAGTACATGGAAAATCTGTTATATGAATCTGTAAAAGTCACATTGTAGTAGATTAAATATATATTCTTTTATGATAGAAGGAAAGAGAAAGACAAAAAGAAAATAAACACCTTCTTTATATCAATAAACATTTTAAACACAAGAATATGATATGACATTTCTATAATATACCTTATCTCCATTGATGTAATATTCTTCAATGATCAATTCTTTAAGTTGGTCGCATAGCGTTTTCATATTGTTAAAAAATTTTTGTGTAA
This sequence comes from Temnothorax longispinosus, assembly GCF_030848805.1. Lineage (NCBI taxonomy): Eukaryota > Metazoa > Arthropoda > Insecta > Hymenoptera > Formicidae > Temnothorax > Temnothorax longispinosus. The sequence continues at coordinate 2,219,003 of NC_092369.1, forward strand.
GAGATGAACCTTCGCGACAAATCAGATTGCCACGTATTGCTAGACTCATTGTTATTGGCTGTAAAAACTTCATGTACTGATTCAAATCATCTAGAAGTATAGGGTTTGTTCGAAAATCTACTCTTCTCCACAGAGTTCTGTCTTGCGCTAACTGCGCAAATCTTTGACAACATCTGTGATTCAAAGAAACCAATTATAAACAATCATAAAAGATATAATATAGAAGATATGATAGAGATAAATGCAACTCACAAACTGATCGCCATGAGATCTTGCGGATGTAAATATTTCAATATATTAAGTAAAACATCATCCGAGAATTCAAGAATGTTTAGAGATGATGTTGTTCCATTAAAATTTGCAAATTCTTCAAGTTTTATACGTTTTGTATCTTTGCTACTAGATGGTTCAGGAGAAAGAGACTTACTGCGCTTTATTTTCATCTTCTTCCTTTACCTGTAAAATATAAAAAATAAACGTTTTTAGAAAAATTACCGACATGTATATTGTATAAGAGAACGTACAAATAATTCATGATTCTACAATTTAGAGAAGAGACAATCTTTTTTTGCTATACAAGTAACTATAAATATCACGAAGAGTAAGTAAAAAATTTTAATGCGTGTACATAAAGCATAATTTAACTATGTTTTCAACAATATTTAACTATATTTTATTCTGTTTTTTTTTCTATAATTAATATATTTCAATTTTTTTGGTAAAAAAAGCTGTTCTTGCACATTTGCTTTAACAATGATATAACTCGTAAATTGTCATTTTTAGTTGTTTGCAAAAGAATAAGAACTTAATACCGAAAGAAAAGCTAATACGTAGCTACTTTTATTCTTTTACAATCAGTTATTATACCATAGGCCATAGGCCTGTTTGTTTTAGCTGAACTTGTTGCACGGTTCATCTTTCCTCTTCTCCTTTTCTCGTGCTGGAGAGAAAAGGAGAAAAGATGAACTATGAAGTTCAGTTAAAACAAACAGATCTTATATCACTTTTAAAATTAATATTACAAAATTTTAATGATTCAAAACATTCAAATTCATTTTCTGGAAAACTTGGATAAACGATATATGATAAATAATATTCGCTTAGAAAGAGCCTTTGTTAAACAGTAATTATAAACTTTGCTGCATATTTTCATACAGAGTTAAATAAAATTGATCAGATTAATTTTTTGTATTAATAAAAGGAATACCAAGACACAATAAAAATTTAATTTATTAAACTTGAACTGCTGAATAATCATTTAAATCATTTTTCTTAGAAATAGTAAAAAAATCTTAACCAATCACATGTATATAGATGGTAACTGCTTTCCTATTCCGTAACTCTAAGGACAGTATCGTTATCGGTTACATTGTCGGTGCTGAGCTTTTTTACCATATACAGACGGTCGATTGTGTACTTATCTTGAAAGAAGGTAAAAATGACAAAAGTGAATAGATTTACTAGATTTCGACAAATAAAATCACAGATACTCTAGCGAATTGCCTTATTTTTGTAATTTTTAATGATCGTTTAGTTCTACATATAAGAAAAAAATTACTTTTACACTTACTTATTTTCTTTTTTCTCAAATTTTTTTTGCATAAACATTTTATGTATATTTAATATAAAAAAACACAAATAAGCAATGTTAATTTCATCTTTACCAATATTCAATGTCAAGTAGTCCTTTCTAGGTTTTTTTATTATAAACTAATATAGAACAGCAACGTGCGATTGATTGTAATCTGCTGGTTAAATCTTTTTCACTAAATCTGAAACTTTGTTATGAGACACAATTGTAAGAAAATTACTAAGGCCAAATAGTTGAGTAAAAGTTCTATCTATAATATTCAAGACATAAAATATTATGAAATAAATCAAAATTAGTTTGCGAAATGAATATAAGCAAATGTACATAATATATATAATAAAAGCAGCAATATATTTATAGGTTAAACTTGGCAGCCACGCTGGTGACGCTGGTGCCTACCTAAACCATGAGCTGACAAAGTGATATTACCTAATCTCCCATAGATACAAAAAATAAATATTTACTTTATAGAAAAAAGACATTTCCATATTTTTGATATATCAAGACATCCTTCTATTTAAATGACAATTTTTTTTTAGTTTGTAAACAAAGGAGGTATTAAAAATTACTTAAAACATGGAGATTCAATCACTCTGAATAACACTGACTAAACTTTTGGCTGCGATTATACGAAGTTCTGAAAGTATGAAGGACAAAGCTACTTTTTAAAAAACTCACAATCTTCATAAATAAATAAATAAATAAATAAATATATATATATATATATATATATATATCCTTTCTCTTCTTTTAATTTCTAATTTCTATATAAGAATGATAGGAAAGCTCACACATCAATATGGACAGAATTCAATATAATACATATAAATAAATCGTTACGTATCACGCATAAATCTTGTTTTTCCGTCGCACTTACCCCACGAACGTTTTAACACAAATGCGTAACTTGACGCTTAGCACAGCGTCACTTTCGAAGCCAAATCTTATTCGTGTAATGTAAGTAAATATGAGGAAGCAGATAATAACCACACAAGAACGGTTATGCTGACATTTCGTGATCAATGAATGAGTATGCCATTGCCATTGTTGTGTTTGTCAAGGATGAACAGAAGGGACGAGCGAGACGTCAGAAACTCCAAACAGTCCGAACTCCAAATTGATTTTGGAGACCTCATGTGGTGGAAGCCCGAAGCCCGAAGCTCTGGAACTCTGGACGGACCTCTGGATAAAGGACCACTGGGCTGCGTTCCAAAATCTGTAGAGCTCTACAGATACCACAGCGCATGCGCATGTGGCTTTGCACACAAAATTGCATAGGCTGCATAAGCATAGTATAAGACCGCTGGACCAATGAGCATCTTATGTAAATCAATATGGCGACTTTATGCTGGATGCTCATTGGTTTAGCGGTCTTATGCTACGCTTATGCTAAGCTATGCATTTTGTGTGCGATGGCTTTAAAGGTCAATCCAGACAAACTTGCATAGCGCATAAACATAAGCATAAGAGAATTGATTGGTCCATATGCATGTGCATAAGGAAATAGACCAATCCGTTTCTATATGCATATGGTTATGCACCTATGCAAGTTTGTCTGGATAGACCTTAAAAGTTAACCGACGTTTGTGGAACACTGATGCTTATTTCTACCAATGTAGATTAACTTTAATCTCGGTTCAACTTACTTTCTATCTTTTTCTAACTCTTGAACTAGGAAAAGATGACAGGTAAGTTAAACCAAGATTAAAATTAACCTGCTTTGATAGAAATGGACATGAACCTAATATCTGTTCCTTAGGGCCAATTTCACCAACCACAGTTAGCTTAACCGACGGTTAAAGTTAGCAGGATTGACCAATAGAAAGCAGGGTGGATTCATTTCTATTGGTCAATTCTGCTAACTTTAACCATCGGTTAAGCTAACTGTGGTTGGTGAAATTGGCCCTTAGGCTGAGTTTCCACTGAGCGCGTCATGCGTTGCGTCATCCGAATTGTGCGGGGGCCTTAGGGCTGTGTTCCAATATTCACTGCCAGTTCTGAAAATCTATAGTTTACGTGTATGTGTACATATGTCAATTGTCATACATACACTGTAGCACTTTAGTTAATTAGAGTGAATTTTGTAACGCAGCCCATCGTAGGCCGTCGGTTAACGATGTTATCGATCGGTACAGTCGATAACATCGAAATAGTATCTTAATCCTTTCAAAGATGACTCTATTCAGTTAAGGGTCGGCAGGAGACCCAGGCAAACTCAGGTACACTCAGATGCACTTTATGCACTAAGTGCACGTTAAACTGCACTTTATTCCGTATTTTATTTTATAAATTTTTAAGAGCAAAAATTTATAATAAATAAAATACGGACTCGCAGCGAATCGCAGCTAAGCCAACCCAACAGAGGTCTCCACCGTGTCTCCTGTCGACCCTTAAGCCCGGTGTCCACGATGCAAGAACTGTGTCCAAGTTTCGATTTAAGCCAATCAACTTGCAGCTCTTATGCTCGGTGTCCACGATGCAAGAACTGTGTCCAAGTTTCGATTTAAGCCAATCAACTTGCAGCTCTTACAGAAAAGTAGCAGTTTTATTGGCTTAAGCCCGGTGTCCACGATGCAAGAACTGTGTCCAAGTTTCGATTTGAGCCAATGAAACTGCTACTTTTCTGTAAGAGCTGCAAGTTGATTGGCTTAAACCGAAACTTGGACACAGTTCTTGCATCGTGGACACCGGGCTTAAGCCTTGTGTCCACGATGCAAGAACTGTGTCCAAGTTTCGATTTAAGCCAATCAACTTGCAGCTCTTACAGAAAAGTAGCAGTTTTATTGGCTTAAGCCCGGTGTCCACGATGCAAGAACTGTGTCCAAGTTTCGATTTGAGCCAATGAAACTGCTACTTTTCTGTAAGAGCTGCAAGTTGATTGGCTTAAACCGAAACTTGGACACAGTTCTTGCATCGTGGACACCGGGCTTTAAACCGAAACTTGGACACAGTCCTTGCATCGTGGACACCGGGCTTTAGAAGAAGGCCTGTTAGTTTAGCTGAACTTGTTGCACAGTTCATCTATTTTCCTTTTCTCTCCAACGCGAAAGGAAAAAGAGGAAAGATGAACCGTGCAAAAAGTTCAGTTAAAACGAACAGGCCCTAGACGTGGGAGTCGTACTCGTGGGAGTCGTGTGACACGGCAAAGAGCGGTGAAACGCGGCACAGCGCGATCACGCGGTGCAGCATAGTGCAGCACGGTGACGGTGTGGTGCGGCGCGGCGCAGGGCAGGGTGCTCTTTAGGTGTTTCGTGTTCGTCACTATTCTCACACACAGAGCACACAGACTGACACAGACAGAGTGCGAGCGAAGTGGTGCGCTGTGCGCTGGTGCCTGGTGCGAAGTGCGGAGTAGTGAGGTTTGGAGTGGATGCAAGAGCGCGATTAAAAAATGTATCTTTCGCTAAGCTCAAGTGCGGCACCGCGCACCGCATTTGTCGAGTCTCACGCTTGAGTGGACCAGTCGCCGGTCGGCCGACGGCCGGTTATTGAAGGATCTTGGAACTTGGAACGATTCTTGCGTATCTCGAGACGCGGAGCCCGTAATGCCTGTAACCGCCGATTGTAAATTAAGATAGACTCGACGGACTCGACGATACCGCCAAGTCCGCCAAAGTCATCGCGAATCGCGGTGTGTCCAACCAGCCAAGTTTCGTATCGCGTTGTGACCAAGTCATTCGATTATATTCCATCGATTGTATTTATAGTACGTACTCGGCACTTATCCTTGCATGCGACTTGGTTCGGGAAATGTCTGTCTATCCACCGCGACTGACGACGTATTCTAGTCGTAAGTGTTCGCCCGTAATGAACAACAGAATGGTGGAATCGCAATGAAAAACAGTCATACATACATACATATTATATACATACATTATATATATATATATATAATGTATGTATATAATATGTATGTATGTATGTTACGTATGTGCAGTGTGCACCGCGCGCGCGCGCGCGTGTGTGTGTGTGTGTGTGTGTGTGTGTGAGATTGTATATGATACGCACACCCAAGCGCACGCGCGCGCATATGTCGTCTAGAATGTCTATGTCTATAATAGATGTTCGTTTGTAGTGTATGTACATAATATATCGTAATTCTCTTTCTTACCTCACACGCGTACCCGATTAAATCCTTTTGTGTAGCTTTGTAATAGTTATGCTGTACATGCATTAAAATACAAAAGTTCTATGTAGAAAAAAGAAAAGAAAGACGTATATATATTAAAATAATAAATATATTGAATTTACATGCGCGCGCGCATACAGCATACAGCGATTGCAAATTTTTGTATTTGGAAAATTGTTTCTTCCTATGATTGATTTTCGTTTTCGTCCTTTTTGAGTATAGTACATAGACTACAAAGTGTCATAATTTTCATATAAAGTGGGATTTGAAGGAAATAACAATCAGATTAAATTAATAATTTAGCGTAATAAAATCTCTAATAAATTAATAAAATCTCACTATAAAGTTTTCAAACTGTCTATCAAACTTGGCAAATACATATATAGGCTGCATTCGAGAAGCACGCTATTAGCGCTATTTGCTTATTCTAGCCTTGGTTTACACCTAATGAGCGATAAAGAATGATACGATAGCGCTAATAACGAATGCTCCCCGAATGCAGTCACAATAAGATTAATTGTGACCAAGTGATTACAATTTAAATTATAAACGAAAGAGAAATCGTAGTTTAAATTCGGTACAACATTGATTTGTCACGTTATTGACTTTCCTGCAAATAACCACTCCAGCTTACATTTGTATAAATTTGTCCTTAGCTAATCGTTTACCTGTTAATGTGGTGTCAGCTAGACGTGGATTCTTCTAAAATCGTTACGTTTGAAACAAAAGTTGTAAGAAAAGAAATTCAAAATGGAATCGGCTATAGCTGGGCGAAGGCGTACTGCCACACGGCATTCTGCAGAAGATCAAGCGCTCGATCAAATAGCTAAGGAGGTATGATCTCGATGATACAAAAAAAAAAAAATATATATATATATATATATATATATATATATATATTTATACATATTTATACATACACATATATATATGTACATATATATATATATATATACATATACATAATATGTACATATACTATGTTCTATGTTGAAAAACAATTGACATGCATAAACATAAGTTTGTATTACAAAATTATATTAGATATTATTTGTACAAGTCACTTATTTATTTTAAGTAGTACGTATAGTTGTTCAGTTATCCTTTTATTTAATTTTTCAGTGCAGTTATCCTTTTGTTGTGTACGTATGTATGTGAGTGCTGCTATTAAGAAATTAAAATTTTTGCTTCCAAGGATTTTTGTCAGTCTTTACAATACTTTTATTCTGTTCTATGTTAATTTGTCTTAGAAATAATTAATCGATACAAATCGTGCTTTTTTCGTTTTAAGAATATAAATTATTATGTTAAAGCAGGAGCATTGCTTATATCTTATTACTGTTGGCTTAAAACAGTGCTTGTGAATAGACTTATAGTTGTAATTGTTTGCAGATTTCTTATATCTTTATACATTTTAGTACAACCGTCTTATGTATATGTCTTTGAGGGAACAATGTTTTATAAGCACGTTACAAATGTTTTCTTTTGTAATGTTTGTAACGTCATCAGATACTTGCAAATATAATTCTTTTATGTGTAATCAGATATATATGTATTAACAGATAAAATATATTACTAATATTACGCACATTTGCTTGTTATTTATTAATTTATATTCAGATAAAATGTATTATTAACATTTCCACATATTTTGTTTATTATCTATTTATTAATTTATTAAATTAGTTAATTAACTATATCTAATTATAGCTTGATTTGTACAGCAACTGTACATAAGTAATTTGTCTTTCGATAAAAATGAACTTATAATGGAGGAGTACATAATTCATTTCCTTTGGTTTTGCTAGTTACTCTAATAGATGTTCCATCCAAAAACTTTCTAATATGGTTGTAATGAATGAAATGTAATTATACATATGCTCTTGATGATATATTGGATTTTCTATATATGTACTTTCAGGCAGAAGCAAGACTGGCTGCTAGGAGACAGGCAAGAGCAGAAGCCAGAGAAATACGAATGCGTGAATTAGAAAGACAACAGAAAGAGGCAGAGGAGAATGCTGATAGGGTTTATGACATGTGTGCAGGTAGTTTTAAAGAAATAAATCGTATCTTAAGTTTCATGCTTTATACTTCGATACGTTTTCAATGATTTATTTCTAAAACAGCTTTCTTTGTGTGATTCGCAACAGTTGTGACAAACTTCAAGGGAAGGAGGGGAGGGTGGGCAAATCTTGTCAAGTGCATTTTCGGTAACCAATGCTTTAAAGGTGCAGTGCGTGTATTCAGATTGAACATCATTGCTGGCAAGCGGCTATTTATAAAAAAAATTATATTGCAAAACAAAGCAAAATTATAAATAACATCAAAACTTACCTTTCTTCTAGACGTAAGGAAATATTACTTAATGTTCTAAATTGACGAGATTTATCATCCCCCAAAAGTTTGTCACATTCTTCTAAATCATTGCGTACGCGTATACAATTTGATGGCGTATTCAATCTGAATACATGCATTGCACTTACAAAGCACTGATTACCGAACTCTTTCGAAAATGTTTGACGAAATCTGCCCTCTCTGCTTTTTTCCCCCAGAAGTTTGTCACAAGTGTTGCGAATTCCCAGTAAACACAGAATAGCTATAACTGCTACGTAAGGCTGATGGAAGAGAACGAAACGTAGGTTCTTACGTCTATCGTAGACGTAAAGTAAGGCAGAGAGAAAACCGTATACGTAAATCGTGAAAAGCAATCGTGTGGATGCGCGTAGTTACGTCTACGATTACGATAGAACCTACGTTTCGTTCTCTGCCATCAGCCTTATACAGGAGTAACATAGGAGTAACATAACGGATGTTATATTTAATTAATATTCAGGTTATATATGTATCTTTTATTAATGTATAATATGTGTACCATGCGTATCAAAAGAATGGTCAGTTATCTCGAAACGTATTGGTTTATTGGAAAAAAAGTTAGAGAGTTCCAAGGGGATCAATAGACGATCTTATTAGATTTTGAGTTCAGGACTCGTGTTAGATTCAGTGAGCCCTAGTAGGGCCCAACACGAGCCCCGTACCTAAAATCTAATAAGATCGTCTACTGGCCCCTTTGAATTCTTCAACTTTTATCTGAAATATTTTTCCAATAAACCAATACTTTCAGAGAGATAACAGCTTGTAACACTTTAAATGCCTCACCCTGTATATGCTATTTTAAATTTTTGTTACATAGTTGCAATTTCGTAAGAGTAAAACTAACATCTATATATACGCGCGCATATTATATGTATACACAGGGTGAGTCATTTTAATTAAACGCAGGTGACGCAGGCAAATATCTCGAAAAATATGGACGATACGGAAAAATGTTTCAGACAAAAGTGTTTGTCTGACATTTTTGCGTATCTTCCATATTTTTTGAGATATTTGTCTGCGTCGATTAAAATGACATCCTAAATATTATATATTTTATATATATATATATATATATATATATATATATATATATATATAGGCGATGTAAATAGAACTATGAGAGTAACTCCAGATCCAGTGCGTACATCACGACTTCTTACAAATTCCAACAATTTCCAATCAAGTCGTAGATCTTCAGAAGATTCATTGGAAGACGCAGGGTTAAGCAGAGATATTAGGGTATATCTACAAACTTTTTCGTTCTGCTACTCAATTTTCAATGATACTAATACGTAGTATTTTTACAATTTATATGTAGATGGAATTAAAAGAATTTGAAGAAAAGTTCAGGAAGGCAATGATAGCTAATGCTCAGCTAGACAATGAAAAATCATCATATGCCTATCAAGTTGACTTATTAAAGGATAAATTGGAAGAATTAGAAGAAACCACTGCGCAATTACGTAGAGAATTGAGAGAGAAAAATCGAGATGTTGAGCAGTTAAAACGGGTCAGTCAAAGACTGAAAGAAGATTTAGATATTTGTAAAGCGCAATTACTAGAAAGAGATACACTTATACAAGTACGTATATTGAGTATGGCTCAAAATACCATATATAATATTGTTTATGTGAAAAAGTATCTTGTAATGTAATTTTTATCATATAAACCTGAAATAAGGGTGCAATCCCATGTAGAGGAAAAAGCAGAACGGAAAAGAAGCACAGTAGGAAGTCACCAATTAGAACGTTTCTCCAAAAGACATCTGTGCCGATTTTAAATGACCATGTCTTGAAAAACAAAGATAATTTAAAATCATTGCAAATTTTAAGTTAGAATTCTCTCCGTTTTTACGTAAAATATATTCCATGGAGAAAAAACTCAGTCATAAAAGCGGAACGGAATGAAGGGAGAGCATAACGAGTTAGATATGCATATAATCGTCTTTTCGAGAAACGTTCTAATTAGTTACCTCCCATGCTTCTTTTCCGTTCCGGTTTTTCCTCTATGTGGGATTGCACCCTAAATTTTAATTTAGGAAAACGGTTTAGTCATTGTTGACAATAACGAAAGTGAAGATGAAGATAACGAAAATATTGAAAATGGATTATGTCATAGAAAGAGGGTACTAGTCAGTACAGAAGCTGCAGAATTATTAGAGACGGCTGGTAAAGGTTCACTAGGTATATTAATTAATTGAGAAGTTAAACATTTATTACCGGACAAGATTTTACAATACCTGTATATCTTTCAGATATTCGACTGAGAAAGTTTGCTTCGGAGAAAAAGGAATTGCAAGATGAAATTCGCCGTTTAAGATTGGAATTAGAAGAAACTAGGAATCGCGTGAGACCCGAAAAATCATCTGGCTCAATATTAGGTTAATATTTACATAGATTTATTTAAAAAACCTAAATTATATGTATAATTATATCGATGTATTACAATATTTACATTATTTGCGATATGAATACTGTAATACTGTTTTATTCATATTAATTGATGTATTTGTTGCAGGTTGTTTAACAGATAACGAAGATATTCAACGTGAAGCGAATAAATTATTGGCCGATTATAAATTTAAATTACAAAAAGCAGAACAAGATATGTCAACGTTGCAAGCGACAGTAGCTAGGTTAGAAAGTCAAGTAATTCGTTATAAATCAGCTGCGGAAGCATCTGAAAAAGCAGAGGATGAATTGAAAGTAGAAAAAAGGAAGTTGCAAAGAGAAGTATGAATTCATTTTTATTGCAGATAAAGAGATCTATACTCGTATCATACATATCAAAGCGACTTGCCAAATTATACATATACTTACAGGGTTGTTAATATTTTTATATTTTTAGGTAAGAGAAACACAAAGCCGTGTAGAAGAATTAGAAACAGCAAACTCTCATCTACAAAGGAGGTTGGATAAACTTAAAAACGCTAAATCAGCTCTTTTAAAAGAGCTTTGACAGATTGATGTTTGCAAAGATGTACAATAAGTCTGTTACTTGTATCCTGAACAAATCGTGATCCAATGTTGCCTCCATATTAATACCACTTAACATTTTGAATATAATTTACAAAGGCAAAGATTACGTATTACCATTATAACATTTTACTGTAGCGGATGTTATCCAGACATGAAACCACAAAGAATTGCTGTGGAAAAGATCCCTACCTCTTACATTTACCAAGTCTTTGATACCAACTTATTCTCACATTATTCTTTAATAGAATAATAAGGCACTTTTTAATACATTTTGCGTTACATCTTTCTATACATTTATAAGCAGTTATAGAGCTGATTTAATACTTGATACTTTTATGTAAGTAACAAGTAATAAAATGTATTCGTTTTTGTCTTGTTGCAATAAGTTTGTGAAAATTATTTTAAATTACTAATATATATTTTTAAAAGCACGAAATATATTTATATATTATAATGAACATAATATAAACGTCGAATATTTTTTGCCATATTTAATAGAATATACAATTCATTTTTTTTCTCCCTTTAACTATCCCTGTGATAAAGGCATAATAAATATTTTAACAGTACTATTAATTAAATTGCTGCATTCAATATGGACTAAAAATTAATATTTTATATTTAAATTGCATCTAGAGAACTGACTTTTGTAACAAAATATTTGTACATGCCTTTATTCGGCAAACTGATGTGAAGTAATATACATGTATAATAATGTGATCTTTGTACACATTTAAAATAAATTAAAAATATATTGTTGACATTTTTTTCATCCATATACATTTTAAAGCGATTTTTGGCGATCATTTGGTATGGTTTGGTACATATACCAAAGTTGCTATCGGTTCTGGTGCAGTTTGGTACCCTTCGGTTGCTTATACCAGAGTCACGCCAAAAATCGCCTTTTTATATTATACATTAGAAGGGGATATAAAATACAAACTTTCTAAAAAGAATAATATTTAAGTAGATAATACTAATTTATTGAATTTATCTTCACTATAACTGGAATACAGTAAAAAAATTTAATCTAAACTGAAACAGAAATTTATAAATATCTGCAGAATATTAATAGGAACAAAAATTATTTATAACATATTGGACTTCTATATTTCTGCAATCGCCATTATCATTCTGACTTTTTGCATTCATCTTTTGATTCTTTTATAATAAATAAACTCAAACAACATAACATATGTATTTAAAAGACATCTAAGAAGATGTCTTAAGGCTCGTGTTATAAAAAAGTTTTTCAATAAAATTACGCTTATATAATTGATAAAATACGTAGATTTGTAAAATATACCAAAAACTTCCCTCTTGTTTGGGTAATCAATAAATAATCCATGTATGTCTAAATGAATTGTGTATAATCAAGGATAAAAATAAGTCGTTTGATAGTTGCCAAATTGAAATAAATATTTGCCTTTACATATTAAATTGTAACAAAATGGGAGTTTGGTATAATTTTAACATTACAATTATTTTATATCTAAAAACGCTGTACTAAAACAAAAAAACCACTAAACGTTGAATCAATATCTCAAAAACATTGCATCCCTACATTTGCGATGTTGTATCAAAACATTGTGAAATAGATTCAACGTTGAAAAGACACTACAGAAACGTCTAATGCCCGCTAAATTGCAATGTCTTGACGTTGTAATTTAATCATTTATTAAAAAACATTGTTAAATATTGATTAACATTAGTCGTGTTTAGCAGATTGTGTTTCTTTACAACTGTTGGAAGTTTTCTAAACTCAGATTATTCCTTTAGATATAAAAGAATAATCCAATCTTACCTCGAAAATTTTCAACAGTTGCAAAACAAACGATCTGCTAAACGTGGCCATTTATTAAATTTAAGTGCGATGTAGATTTCATAAAATATTAAATTTGTATAAAGATATTTTTTATTTAAAATAACTATTAACATATATACATATTATATCATAAAATTTATTTTCAATATCTGTAATTTACAATAAGAAGAAAATTCTATGTTCGATAAAAGCAAAGCTAAAGCAAAGCTAAACGTGAAGTCAACGGCCAACTTTTGAGCAAAACAAAGAATGTTCTTTTTAAACCATATAAACGATTTTATTATAATCATAAATACAATCGTTAATGTTTCGACGATAATTTTACTAAGTCTTCTTCAAAACGCCAAAAAAATATTTTGATCAAATGATATGTAATTTGATCAAAATATTTTCTTTAGTATTCTGAGGAAGACTTATTGTTAGTAATAGACATCTGTAGTCTGCTGACATGTTTGATCAAATCTGTTACCAATCTGTGGACAAATTGCTATTATTTTGCTTATTGGGTTAATATTACAACATGTACTATATTATACAAGAGAACGAAGAATATGAAATATTTTTAGAATATATAAACTTAAGGATACTTAAATTTAAAGATAACATATTTATTATAAAGATATTTTAAAAATTAGTCTTTTTAAATAATATATCTTTATTTAGATATCATATGTTGGAAATTTAGTTAAATGTGGTTGTTGTATATCTAATAAAAAATAAATAACACCAGCAAGACCTAAAAATACAAATAATAAATATATAACATTGTATAAAACATTTCTGAGATAATATGATATATTTTCCAATATTATTTTTTCTAATTTAGTAATTGTTTTACCTTCAAACAAAGAAAAAGGTCTATCAGGAAGTCGAGTTTGATGTGACCCATAATGAAAACACCATTCAGCAAACTTACAAGCCCGATATAAATATTTGATATCCTGAAATGATTATAATAGCCAATATAATGAAACATTTGTATTCTATCATTTCTATTCTGGATTCCTTGTATTTTGAAATAACTATTCTTTCTGTAAACTAGAATTTATTTGTATTTTGCTACTACATATTTGACATATAACTATGTGATTATATACAGGGTGTTAAAGAAAACATTTAACATTTATATAGATAGTACACACAGTATTGAGTAAAAAAGTCTTTGTTAGTAAACATAAGTCAAATACTCAATTATTTCAGAGATATAAACAATTTTGTATATTATTACCCTGACTGACTTACAAGGAAACATCCTAAATTCAAATTTCAATTTAGATGAACTTTTTGTGGATATATAGAGTTACTCAATACACGAATAATAGTATGCTTTATTCGTGCCCCATCGTCTTTTAAAGGTATAATTTTCAACCTAAAAGTCAAAATTACTAACGCTTTAAGAGTCATATTTGTGAAAAAGTAGAAGCATTCTTTTAACTTTTAGGTTGAAAATCATACTTTTAAAGGGCAATAGGGCAAAAGCAAGCATACCGTTAGTCATTATTGAGTCACTTTACATACTCACAAAAGTTTATCTAAATCGAAAAATTTGGATTTGGCGTGTTTCCTTATAAGTCAGATATGGTAGTAATATACAAAATTGTTTACATCTCTAAAAAGATTCGATCTATGTTTACTAAAACTTTTTTACTCACGTCAGTACTATCTACCATATGAATGCTGAATACTTTTTTTTTAACATCCTGTATATATATAATGAGAAAGCAAATAAAAGGTAGAATCTGGAAAAATCTTCAATCTATACATATATGCTATTAGAATAAGAATGATAAACCGAGTAAAAATTCCAGAACAGAAGAGTAGTTCAATCACTTCTAAATCAAAGTTTTTATATTGATCTTTTACATAGTTACAAGTCGATAATTTTAACAAGACGTTTCCAACTTGTCATAAATCATAAATAACATGGATACGAATACTTGAAGATTACGAATATCTTTAATACATATGAATTATGTGTTGCTAATAAGTGCATTTGTTATTTTGAATAGACTTAATTAAAATCTCAAATATTTGTATATTCAATAAATTTGATAATTAAAGGGCAATGAGAGTACAATGCGGTTGTTGACGCGTAATTTTTAGATTACTACTGATTTATTAATGTTCCGGACATTTTGTCTTCACATTGAGCCATCTTCAACGGTATACAAATTAATAATATCTGTTTCTCACGTTCTCTATTGTGCCAAAGGTGAGTATTTTGAGACTGGAACATCAAAAAGCCAAATTAGAACTTTGGCTCTTTGACTTTGTAATTAGACTAACAATAAGAGATCGCTTCTGTAATATCTGTCTAAATCTGTGATTGATTATTATGAATCGAATTTTAAGAATTCTTAGTCAACTCACCAAATAGTCTGGAGAACGCGAGTGTAAACTACAGTCGAAAAATACATATATTGGTCACGCAATAAAAAATCAGATGATAAGAGTTAAAATAAAATTAAAATCAAAAGAAAGTCAAAAGTAAAATGATATCTAAACGGCTCACATACGATGTTGAAAGTCAAAGAGATTAAATAATACTGTCTCTGATAATAATTACAGATAATAATCTTTTAGTCCAATTACACACCAACGTTCTAATTTGGTTTTTTGGCTTCCCAGTCTTAAAGTACTCACCTTTGATACAACGGAGAACATTAGAAACAGATGCTATTAATTTTTATACCGTTGAAGATAGCTCAATGTGGAAACAAAACGTCCGGAACATTATACTGTAAAATTTGAATAAATCAGTTGTAATCTGAAAATTACGTACCAACAATCGCGTTGTACTCTCACAGCCCTTTAATTACCACAATTCCTTGATTTAATATCCAAGTATTTTCTTTTTATTTGAATTTGAACTTATTTGAATTTTCTATCTAAATATCCAAGAAATAAAATCAAACCTTTGTTTGTTGGAATAAATGCATAAATGCATAACCATTGCCAGCAACACCATGACAAATACTATATCCTTTTTTTAATAATCCTCGTTCCCATATTACCTCTCCACACTGTATTGCAGTCTCTAGAAATGTTCCGTCTTCAAACACCTATTTATATCAGTAACAGTGAATGGATGTTTTCTACTTGAATATTTTTACTAATTTAATAAATTCTATATAAAATTTATACAACCTTATAAGCCAAACAAAATAATGCTGACATCCCAGGTGCTCCATGACACCATTGTACTAATTTGTCAGAAGAGTTACCCATTGAAGAAGGAAAATTTCCAGAAGAAAATTGTAATTTTTGAAGATAATATAAGGATGGTTTTATGTAATTATCAATCTGTACTTGCGTTAAATACTGTCGTGCCTAAAAAAAAAAAAAATATATATATATATATATTAAAGAGAGAATAAGTATAATAAAAACACTATATGCTTTCAAGTATTAATATAAAATGATAAAGTAGCAAATAATGAAGATAATGTACCACTTTCTGCAAAATAACTTTTATAACATACCTGCAAGAGCAAATATAGTATGCCTGCTAATCCGTGAGCAGCACCAATATATTCTTTATTATGCCAAGAATACATTAAAGGCGATTGGCTATGAGTTGACGATGCATATGATATTCCAGAGTTAATTATAGAAGAAACAACCTACGAATAATTTTAATACAAATAAAGGTTCCTTTTAACATTATCTTTTTAATAGAGACAAACAAAATCGATATTTTCATATCTTTTAATAAAAATCAATTAATATGCATTTTTTTCATAATCTTATATAAAACTCCTGATAATACCTTTTTTATAAGATCTGCTTCTATAGGAGCTGTAGATAAATTTGCATTTACATAGAGTAAACCAGCTAGATATCCAGCTCTTCCATATAGTAATTCATCAGGAATATTACTATGTTCGTCCAAAACATAAGTAGATATAGATTTAAGCCTATAAATTTAAAAACCAGTTTTTGTTTATCCTTATATAGCAGTGTTTTTATAAAGTAATTATTTACTAGAGAATAAACAGATAAATTTAAAGTATATCTACTATAAATTTAAATTTTATTTCTTAAATTCATTATCTTACAAAATAATAAAAACATAATAAAATAAAATATAATAAAGTAAAAGTAATTAAATTATTTTTACTGAGAGTTAATATGTGTAATTTTTATTATTATCAGTGATATAAATTATCTTACTAAAATTTATATTAATTATCACAATATTTTTTTATTAGTTAGTACTACATCAAAGCAGCAGTAATTAAAACTCAACTTTTTTGTAAAAATAAAAAATTAAATCCAATTAGACTTATGTAATGATTAAAACCTATTTGCAAGTAATTTAAATAATATGTACAAAATATCCACAAGATGTTAATCATGGAAATATTAAACAAATAAAAATACGTAGTTTTGTATTTTTTAAAATAATACAAAATTACTTAAGAATTAATTGCTCGGCTTCTTTTTTCTTTTGTTGTGATTCTAATATAACTGCTGCCAATGCTAATGGACCTACAACTCCAGTCAGAAATGTGATGTTATGCCTGCTTTTGAATTCTGTAGCACATCTTTGTAATATTTCTATTGCCATCTGTAGACAAAATATCATATTAATATAAAATCTGATTTTAAATTAGAAAAGAACATATTACAGCTTCATAATTACATTGGTATACATAGAGTCACTGTAATATTTTCCATAATAATACAAAGTATATGCAATTCCTGCTTGTCCAGTATATACAGAATAATCATCACTGTTGAGCCATTTTCTTTCATTTTTTTTCAATACTTGTATACACTTTTTAATTTCTGATGTTAATAAAGATTTAAATGCATCATGAATCTGAAAAATAATTGGTTATTTATATCAAGTACCTACTTTGTGAATATCTTTTATAAATATATATATTTGATTACTAATGATTTTGAATATTTAATAAATTATTAAATAATATATAAAAACTTTTTTATACCGTATTAGTATCATTCCTGACTATATTATGGCTAACAGAAATGGAATAATCATCAAATTGATTTTTATAATGCTTAGTGGCATCCATATGTACCCAAAGTTTCTATAACTCTTATTCCTTTTTATTATAGTAAAATCATGCACGTAGTAAATTCTCAAATGCTCTGAAACTTTATATTAAAATTAGAATATGTACAAATTATAATACACTGCTGAAATAAATAAGCCTTACTATTTATTTTGAAGATTTCAATGGTATTAAATTATAAAATTATATACGTTTACAGTAAAAAATTATTTTGAACTATCCTAGACAGCACATGTGATATCATGCAAATATTTATCGTCCATTTATGTCTATTTCATGTCTGGAATGTCTACGGACATTATAAGGATATCTATAGGACATCAGTGCTGTCTGTGGATAACTTTGATTTTTAAGTATGTTGTCAAGGTCACTCTCCTGAGTGACTTTCTTTCAGAAGGTTTCAGCCCGCTCTCGTTGTTTATTGAAAAGTTATTAACAACAAAAATTTGAGAAATGTAGCAGTTATTTTGAGTATTAAAAGTTATAAATAAGACTAATATATATATATATATATATATATATATATATATATATATATGTATATGTTGAAATAGTACATGCATGAACAAAGAAAAGTTATTTAAAGCAGTGAATCATAAATATATTGCTTTATCTTTTTGCTTTAATAATACAATATACATTGCCCCTATTCAATTAAATGTTTAAAGCAGATAATAGTTTATATTTTTGGATAGTTCCCCTGCGGGAGGCTCCACTATTGTTAAACTAGACACATAGTGTGCCTGCAAAGTACATGCGTGGGCTTTCCATGGAAAGTTATAAACCTATGTGGTGATTTCTGTGAAATTATTATACGATGTTCATAGAACAACAATTATAGACCTCGTTTCGAGCCGAAAGCAACACAATTGGCTGCTTTAATGAATATGCTAATTAATGAACGTACAATTGTATAATTGTTAATAACTTTTCAATAAACAACGAGCACGGGCTGAAACCTTCTAAGGGCCAGTTTCACAAGTGTCGGTTAACTTTTAATCTTAGATTAACTCACTCTTCGTCTTTTTCTAAGGGGGGACGTTAGAAGGAGACGAAGAGTAATAAGTTAATCTAAGATTAAAAGTTAACCGACACTTGTGAAACTGGCCCTAAAGGTCACTCAGGAGGGTGACCTTGACAACATACTTAAAAATCAAGATCATTCAAGGTAACCTCCTCCTGCATCTACACAATTACTAACATTTCTTATAGATTTTTGGATAACGATATTGCAAATCAAATTTTAACCTAACACGTCAGGTTTCTGAGGTAATTAAAATTTTAATGCATTAAAAGTAATTTTTTTTAAAGGAATATTTGAAAGTTGTAAGAAAAGTTAATATTATCTCGAAATTCTAATTAGAAATCATTAATGTGTTGTTTATCCCTTGTAAAATATATTTTATTTATTTTCATATCTTACTTTCTAACTATGTTATGAAGGATAAAGTTCTGCTGTGGAAAGAAGTTATGTCAAACATAGTAAAAGAAATAGATATATAATAATAGATAGTAATAGAATAGAAATAGAAAAAACCTTATTTTTATACATATGCACATACGTACATACATATATACTCTATTTTATTTTTGCTCTATTGTTCCCGGTACAGATTCTATTTGTTACTATCTTTTTATTGTTTGTTCCTAGCATAAGAGTTTCCATCATGAAGATGGAAAGTCCTGTGCTGAAGTGATACCTCCATATATGTGATACAGGGTGGATAACACTAAAAATAACAATGTTATTATATATATATATATATATATATATATATATATTTAGTGTGTGTGTGTGTGTGTGTGTGTGTGTGTAAAAAATTATAAATATATGACTATATTATTGTCACAGACAGAAATTTGCTATAGCAAAAGTCTGTATTTAAATTCTTCATAACATGATTAAACTTAAGATACTAAAACTAAAAAAATGTGTTTTATAGAGAATGAACAATATATTTATGGCTTCTAATTAACATTTCAAGATAATGTTAACTTTTTTACCAAATAACTTTAAATATAAAAAAAAAATAAAAAAACATTTTTGACGCATTTAATCTTAATTATTTCTTAAACCTAATGTATAATGAGATGTATCATTTATTTCGACGTCTAAAAATCTGTAAAACAATATCTTGTCTGGTACGAAATAAAAAAAATTTTTTTGTAAACTTGTGTTATCCACTCATACACTTTAATAAATATAATTATGAAAAAAAAAGAATTTTCTTACTAAATTTGTTGAAACTTTATAATACCACATATTTCGTTGCATGGAAACTTAAATTAAAAATTGAAACAGTTGCGTCTATCGTCTATCTTCAATTATATATTTATATAAACATTTATATGTACTAAAGTAAGGTTAAATATGTTCAGTTATTTTTTAGAAATATGAAATATTTTAGAGCTATATATATTACTGGAGTATACTTACTCGTCTAAAAGTAAATGGGTCAAGAGTGACGGTACAAAACAGAAGTACCAGCCTATTTCTTTATATTCTTAAATAGAAAGTCGGCACTTTTGACGTGTGGGACTTGTAGCATTTGTAGGTTATCGATCACGTGACATCGCGCCATATCCTGATAGATTAAAGCGCGGAATTTCAAAGGATGATATTCATAAATAGTTAAGTAGGTCTTATATATAAGATTGTCTTCAGATACTTCGTAGCTTCATAGCGTAGTTAATGAAACGAATAGTACAGCGTCAGAAGACTTGAGACGATCTTAAATATAAGCTTCAACTATGAATAATATACTAGTATAGTATAAATATCATAAAATAAAAGATATTAAAAGTAAAATATTTATATTTTAAAATTAAACATAATAGAACATAAACTAGAAATAATAAAAAGAAATATTTTATTTATACTTTCACTTTATTATCTAGGATATAGTATAATAAATAAAATAGTAAAATTAATAAAAGCATACTTCAAAAATAAATTATATATGCATATGCAGTATTTTACGTGCAACAAATATACAAATTACTAAAAGGACCCCGCACATTGTAAATGTAATTAAAAGTGGTTCCGGTCAAATTGGCTAAAATTGAATAGTATATTGTAATTTAAGTGCTGATCAAAATAAGTTTAATTCCACTGACACAAAGTCCGAAAATTAAAACTATAAGATATGATGGCTTAATGTGTGTGCCACTGGAGTTTAAAAAATGCTTATTTTTGATATCTCGGAAACTATCAAAATTAGACAAAAAATAAAAAAGATCTTTTAATGGGATTACTTTGAGATGATTTTCGGCGCGATAGAACAGTACCCTTCCGTCCTGGATTTCGAGGGGAAAAAGGAGTTAAATTTTCCAAATAAAAATTTGCTACAAAAATAACACCAATATCGATATAGGGCTCGAAAAGACGAATCCAACAATCTATATTTTTATATGTTTATCGTGAAAATTACGACCACAGTGAATTTTTGATAATCAATACTCTTAATTTGTAGGCTATTTTCAAAAATTTACTGTGGTCGTAATTTTCACGATAAGCATAATATACCTATATGGAGAGGTAAAAACCACAGTGGTGTAAGTTAAATTTTTAAAAATATTTTCTCATGTGCATAGATGCAATCTGTACAATATATAAATTGCATATATGCACACGAGAAAATATTTTTAAAAATTTGACTTACACCACTGTGGTTATTGCCCCTCCATATAAAAATATAGGTTGTTGAATTCGTTTTTTCGAGCCCTATTGATTGGTGTTATTTTTGTAAGGGGTTTCTATTTCAAAAATTTTGTTCCTCCTCCTCTCGAAATCCAGTACGAAAGAATAAATTGCGCTGAAAATCATCTTAAAGTAATCCCATTCAAAGGACCTTCTTTGATTTTTCGTCTAATTCTAATGGTTTCCAAGATATCGGCATGGACAGATTAAATCGAACACCCTGTATATAACATATTTTTTGTATGTACGTATTATTTATCAATTGATATCAGTGATAAAATAAGATTTTAGGAAGAAATTATTTAACTCCATATAAAAGTTATATTTGTTCCTATCACACATGATAAAATTTGATAATCATATCCTAACATTAACAATCTCACATATTTTCTTTTAATCTTTTTTTTATTTCAACATGTATCTTTCAAAAAACCACTTGTGTAAAGTGATAAAGTTTAGATGATATTTTTATATGCACTATCAAACACAACAAAGAGATATAATCGAATCAATATACATCATATCTTGATAATATTAAGTATTTGGCATCCATCAGCAAATTGTTATTTAACATCAAATAGTGAAGACTTATCAAATACTTACATGTACATACAAAATCTACATATATTTACAAATTGATATATAGCACATGTAATTATTTAACACATATATTTAATTGAAACTACTGGTGTAATATTAAAATCTGCAGTAAAGCTATTACCTATATATCTATGTGCATCGTGCACATTACATTATCATTAAATTATACATGACATTATCACCGTTACAGACGATTTCGTTATTACTCGTTGTTAAAATATTAACGCTATTCGTAAAATATATTCATGTATTATTGTTATACAAATTTACAAGTAAAAAAAAAGTATATGAAGCGGGAAGTTATCAAAAGATCGAACTTATTCCCATTATGTATTTATATCATAATAAAATTTACATTATATACATATAACATTACGTTGTACACACACACACACACGCACACGCACACGCACATACACAAATATTTCTTATATATTATATGTATTGACATTCTCTGTACATATGTATTTAAGGCAAACTTTAACTTATAAGTTGTAACTAAAGTAAAAATGTTTTATTGTTATTCTTCTTAAAACTTTGTTTATTACCAAATTATATATAAACATAGACTTCAATGTATTTTATCAAAAAATTAGGAACAATGCACTCTAAAATTATAACAAAATTCTGTATAGATCCTTACATCTGTTTAATGAATAATTTACAACAGTATGCAACAGTGCAATTGGTACAAGGTTTAATATTGCATAACTCCAGACAAAATATCATTTTGTATGTATATAAATTCATTTTTAATATTATACTCGTATTTATATCAACAAAAATAATTATTACAGTTTTTACGGTTTTTACAAAAAACTGAAGAAATTATTTGGAACATATATTTTTTTACACTATAGTATATAGTGCACCAAGGGGCGAAAGTAGCGTTTTTCAGACGAGTGTGAAGTTTGCCGTCCGAGCCGAAGGCGAAGGCGGCAAATCACACGAATCTGAAAAAGCTTTCGACTCCCGAGGTGCACACGATATTTTTCACAACACTTTTACGGAAAGTTCGACTTCCATGCCTAGAGAGGGGCGAGAGTGGCCATTTCACGCCAGGGCTTACCTCCCTAGGGAGGAAAGTGGTTACTTTCCGCCCGCTATGCCGTCCTGGCGTGAACGTGGCCACTTTCGCCCCTCTCTACAGGCATGGAATGTCGAACTTTCCGTGGAGGTGTAGTGAAAAATATTAAACTGTATCATACGATGAATACATTATCATTAATCATGGCACATCTTTGGAGTAAAAATAATGTCAAAAGAAGGATAATAACGCGTCTTCGTTCTTCCTATTCATGATACGGTATACTCTCACACCACGGAATTATCAGTGCTATTACTCTTTAGATTTACAATTGTATGATACAGTTATAGAATAACATTTGCAATTGTATAATACAAACTGCAGAATAGATTTATCAGGACTGCTTTCATGGAAGAAAGAACTTTGCTGATATTGTATTTCAGCATATAGAATATTATACTATAATACACAAAATGTACACGAATTAGCGCCTTACTTGGAATACATCCTCACAACCAGTTTAACACACGTGTGTCATACAGGTAATGTCCATGATACCTATATATTCCACAAATATCTTTCTTCGAGTAACAAATTGTAATAGATTTTCTTGTAAGCACCAATTTAGAATCCACAGATTCCTTATAGTTATAATATAGTAGCAGTATAATCTGACAGTTTTACTTTTCTTATCGGATAGGTCGGTATAATCTTTCTAGAATACCTCTTGTATTGTATAGATTATAGATACAGGATAGGGCACTTAAAGTGCCCCACTTTCAGAGATAACAACTTGTAACACTCTAAATGTCCCACCTTGTACATAAGTGTCAATTAAAATTGACTATACGCACATCTAGATCACAATGCAAAAATATCAGTTGTAATGCCGTAGCCTTGCGGCCGTTGGGAATTCTGTTTTTGCATAATAATTACAATTTAATCTAAATTTTAAAGCTATTGTTATAATTCATCATCGATATGTTTAGCTTTACACGATTTTGGTTTAGCTTCCTTAACTTTATCTTCACTCGTAGACCTTTTCTCATCGTATTTTACTTTATTGGATACCGTGGTACTATGTAGCATATCTGTAATTTCTGATTTTTTTTCAAGTACTTCTTCGTCGTTAACAGCCCACACAGGCTTTTTAAAGTCTTTCAATAAACCAGTGGATATAACTTTGCTTTCAACTGGATCTCTTCTATTAGATGATTTTGTTCTTAAATCAGCCTCGTAACTATGCTGTACATCGCTAATGTCTTTTTGTAATTCTTGTAATAAAGTATGTTTTTTATTGGGAGAAGCTCTCCTTATATCGGAGGTATCCGTTGCCACAGACATGCCAGAAACATGAATCTTTCCGGTATCACTCGATGCAGAGTCCGCAGATGACTCTTCTTTTCGTTTGCTTTCTTTAGTGGCTTCTTTGAGTTTTGCGTCCACTACTTTTGTTATTCGCAGAAAGTCTATATCTTCCTGAATGGTACCTTGAATGTTATTCTTTCTGCTTTCGCCTTCGCTCTGATTCTGAGAAGAATGCAGGGTCATTTCGTCTGATTTGACGACATTCTTATCCTTCTTACTTTCTGCCGCGATGTTTTTCGATTCGTCGCTTATATCTTCATATTTTTGCAAGATATTTTGATCAGAATATTTGACAGCTTTTTCTATTTCTGTTAATATGAAATATTCGAAATCTTCCAGCTTCTCAGCACTCGATTCCTTAGTTTTTTTCAAGACTTTAATGTTTTTACTTTCCAGTTCTAATTTGTCCCCACTACTGTCGCTAATAAATTCCGCAACTGCCAAATTATTTTCTTTGGTTTTTCCAAGTAGATTTTCTCCTTTATCTATATTTTTTAAATTCTTTTGCAAATCGGCGATCAGTATGTCGTAATACGAGCTATCTTCTACTCCCGATTTCTCCAGATGCCTCTGCACTCCATCAATTAATATTTCTTGATATGTAGTATGGACCTCTGCGTGAATACGATCCAAAAGGGCGACATGTTGATTGACAATCTCATCTTCCTCATCAAATAAGTCAATTAATAAGTGACGTAAGAACGAATAATTTTCCACTTGCATGATGCCAGATTCCGAAATTTTTAGCAGTTGTTCCATTTCCGGCCTTACAGATTTCATACTCTTCAATTTCGTAGCTACGGTCTTTAAATTCAGCACCATAGTGTCCATGTTAGTAAGTAAATATTGTTTTAATAGCTTCTGCTTGTTTAGTTCCAGTAACTGTCCCATCTTTTTAATAGACGAGTTTGGCGCGACCACAAGTAGCTCGCTTAAGAACCATCGGACTTTGTACGATAATGACGTTTGGGTAAGCCACGTTTGGGTAACACCACGCGCCTTGTTAACCCAATTATAATAGCTTTCCAAGATGAAACTTCTGATTCTTATACCTTTGTTCACTTTGGTGTTGAGAAATATTTGATTGACAAATACTTCTTTCAACTGATGCCACAAGATCTCTATCGGTGTAGAGGCAGGTTCTAGGACAATAATCGTAGCTTCGGATGCGGCAGTAATTCTGACTTCACCACCAAGCGAATCCTTGACAATATCTGCATGAAAATAATGAAAGTCAATAGTGTCCTCCTGGTTTTCTTGTGATTCAATTACGGGAATCATCATATCCAAATTGGATGCGATAGCTGTCGCCTATAAATACACAGAAATTTTATGTTTTTTTAAGTTTTAAGTTTCAAGTTTTATAAAATATAAAATATAATCGTTGTTAAAGACTTTAAACAAAGAAAACACCAAACAAACCTGTGGAGTCATGTGTCGATTGAGAAATGATTTTAATGATCCTTTCAAACGTTCGAATAGTGATAGATCAGTAGGTGCTTTAAGCTGAATTTCCTCCTTTGAAGAATATATCCCTGTAATCACATGTATGTATGAGGAAAGAATATAATTAGTGTTATACAGGGTGTCCGAAAAATCGCCTACTCCACTTCGGGAGGTGATTCGGGACCCAAAAACAAGCAAAAAAGTTCATACAAACATAGGTCCGGAAATGAGCCGTTTCCGAGTTATAGCCACTTTTATGTTCAAAAATCGTAAATTTTTATTTTCAATTTTTTTAAATTACAATTACCAAATTCTCTCAAGTTTCTGTCTACATTTCGAAAAGACGCTATTCCCGGTACATCTCGATTTGGAAAAGACTGGATGTATAATCTTCTTGCCTCGGCAGCATTACTTTGAGCAAGACCATACATAAGATGCATATCAGCTAATTCATTAAAACTTAAACGATCCATTGATGAATACGGAAAGATTAGATACAACCTAAAAGTAAGGTGTTGTTAAATAATAATTTGAAACTTATTGAAAAGCCGTGATTTACTTACTGATTTTGAATAAACGTGAAAACAACTGATTTTGAATAGCCGTGAAAACAACTGATTTCAAGTAGCCGTAAAAACAACTGATTTCTTTTAAAAATAATGTAATCGTTACAAATATTGAAAAATTGAAAAAAAATGAAAAAATTAAAAATATTTAAAAATAAAAATTTTTAATTTAAGAAATAATTAAGAAAGAGGGATGCCAAGCGGATTCTAAATTACGATTTTTGAACATAAAAGTGGCTATAACTCGGAAACGGCTCATTTCCGGATCTATGTTTGTATGAACTTTTTTGCTTGTTTTTGGGTCCCGAATCACCTCCCGAAGTGGAGTAGGCGATTTTTCGGACACCCTGTATAATTAGTATTTTATCAATTCAGAATAATCAAAATAAATTGTAAGTATGTAAGCTGATTTTTAACTATAAATTCTTTAAATACCCTCGACTTAATTTTTTTTTTTTTTACAAAAATATAGAGATACCAATAACTATTTTATTGCAAGAGATAATTTAAAAATAAAAATTGTTCGAATAAGTCCCAAAGCAACTATAAAAATGTTTTAATTTTTAAATAACATTGAATAGATTTTACTTTAAGAAATTCTCAAAACACATCTCATTATTAAATAGAACTGTTTAAATGGAAATTAAAAAATTATGAAAAGATAGACAAAGCATCATTAAATTTTCACAAAAGAGAAATTTAGATTGGAAAAAAAAGTTAATGTTTATTATATCTTATTATTCAAAATGCATATATTTTACATTAAAAAAATAATAAAAATACATTACTGTATAAAGTTAAAATATATGATTGTTCTCGGTCTTAAAATATTTTTTAACTTTGGTGCTCATCTCTGACCGTCAAATCTATCTCGAATCTCGTATATTATAATCAGAACTTCAAAATCAGAGAATACTTTAAGATCAAAATCAATTTTTTACTTCAATTTTGTAGAGCAATTAATTTTTATAATTATATGTACGCTATATATATGTCTGTTATTGTTGGATCATATCTTTTAAGCTATAATAAATAACTCTATTCTGTTAATTGCTTCCATATTTAGAAATTCAAAAAGCATTTAATTCTCCTTTCTCCCTCTTTCTCTCTCTCTTTCTCATTTTTCTTCCTACTCCCTCCCTCCTGTCAGTAACCATTGACCATCTTGCCGTAAGATAAAATGAAACAGTTATCCCGGCAAACGCACACACTCTCTCTCTCTCTCTCTCTCTCTCTCGTAAATTGGCAACTTCTGGCTTCACGTCGTAAACGGAATGTTTGGTCTATTTATATATGTCGTAAGACATATTTAAATTTCAATAATTACCAAGTGTGACGGTAAGATCGCCATTTGCCACGTTAATAGCCTTCATAAGCTCAGCCGCCTCAGTGAAGAAGAGGAAGACGATGGGTATCGTGACATCATCCACTTCTTTTCCATCGCCCGACATTGCAAACATGGGCGAAGTTGCCGCACTGGAACCCGCGACATTATCCAATACTATTCCAGCGAGAGCACCAGCTTGTTGAATTCTCCGTGCCTAGAGCCAAATATAAAAATATAAAGTTAGTAGTTAGAATGTGAAAGGCCGATTTAGAAGAATGTTTTGCGGCGACACGTACCTTCTCTATAAACATGCAATTTCCACGATCCATAATCACTATTTTGCCCGCCAATCTGTCCGCGTTCAGCAGATTTGTGCAAGCTGCAGGTGGATATGTAAATATCACTTTTCCAGTAATCTTATTCTGTAACTCAGGTCCGAACTGCGCTGGTCCGGCTAGCAATGTAACTTTCTCCGGTGGATTTGTGTTAGGCTTTATAAATGTTACTGTATGCGGCTTAGTTTCCGGTTGTATTTGCATTTTGGTGAGCTCAACCATTTCTTGCATGAACAATAATCCTTCCTCTGAATCCTGCGGTGTCTTTGCCTTTAAACAGACGCGTTATAATTCATCATATGTAAAAGATAGCAATAAGACATTGTACGATTTACACTATTTAACGTAACAAATAAATTACATTAGAAAATGTGTGCAAAAGTTGAATCCGTCCATCTGCTAGCGTCAGAGTCGTTATTCCCATGTCACTCAACATTTTCAGATGCTCCAAATTATTCGCCTGTAGAAAAAGTCCTCAGATCCTTAGATTTTATCGAAAAATATATGAATACAATGTAATATAATGTATACCTGAAATTGCGATGCGCTTAATCTTCGTTTGATTGATCGTCTCGGGCAAACATCCTCGACCATATTTCTCAGAGGTTGCCTCACCGATGCCGGAAATAAGTGCAAACTATTTGGGCAAGTACGGTCAAATTCATCCACATGCACAATATCGCGTTCAAAATCCTGTTTAATAAAAAACATAAAATATACAATATTTATCATTATCGAATCACGTACATCAACTACACTGATACTTACAGATGAGACATTTGTCCTTATAGAAGCAAGAGTGAGCGGCAATAAGTGACCTTCGGTAGTAAAAATAAATTCGTCCAAGTCTAAAATTAATTCGCCTGGTTCCGCAAATAATAAAAATAAGTATTTTAATGTCTCGGACAATACAAAGCTATCCATTGTGTCATCATGTTTGTTAGTTCTAACATCTGATACGGCTGCATAACCACATGGCACTCTCGCATAAGTTTGCAGACTTTTGAGTACCTTACGTCCGACTCCCAAATAATAATGATCACCCGTGGCTCGATACAAGAAATAGGTTGATTCTAAAAATTCTGGTCTGAGTGGATGATGTCCCCAATGCACCTATTTTTGGATATTCAGATATCATTTAGATTACATATGCACAAAACAATATAAAATGTAACAACCTTTTTTACGTATTTTAATTATAATTGTAATTATAATTGTAATAGTTGTAATGTGCAATATACACCTGAAAATCGGTAGTGAATGCTTCCGGTATAAAGTTATGTCTCTGCATGACTTGGTACAGCATTTCATGCGTTTCCACAGCAGGTTTGATGTCACCTTTGAGGACCTGCAAAAAGTAAAATTAAATAAGTAAACTTTATTTTTTTTTAAATTAAAAGTAAAATTAACGATATACCTGTAGACCTGGCCAAAAGGCCAATAAAGCATCCATAAAATTTTTTGAGTTGGTATTCGGTCTATGCATATGTACGTCCAACAACATAGGTCCTTGACTAACATACTTCATTACAGCTTGGTAATGCTTGTTAAAACGGCCTAAGTACTTCTCATCACCTGCATGTAATACAAAGTATTATAGGCTGCGTTCCTTTTGATGCTTTCAGCGCTGTAAGCATTATTCTATCTCCGTTGCACATTGAATATCAAATAGAGATGGAGCGACGCTTTCAGCGCTGAAAGCGTCAAAAGGAACACAGCCTATATAGATGTTCTATACATACATGTACGATATATACATACATATATACAGGGTGTCCTAAAACCACCATATTTCCTCTTAGTGGCAGATTTCTTAGAATATTTCAAGATGAAAATTCTAGTGCAAAAATGTCGAGGCTATAATAGTTTTTAAACGGGATTGCGATTAGATTTTACAAGAGGAAATACAGTGGTTTTAGGACACTCTGTATACACATATATACATATACGTACATATGTATATAAATATACAGGGTGTCCTCGGGTTAAACGGCCAAACTTGAAATATAAATTTAGGATCTTAACAAAAACTTAAACAAAAAAAAATTTTCCTCTGGAGGTATGTTGCGAGCATACCTCCAGAAGAACGTTCTTTTGTTTTGAGATTCTAAATTCATAACTCAATTGGCACGTTAACCCGAAAACACCCTGTATAGGAATTTTATACATATTTAATTAAAAATACAATAAGTCATCTAAGTCATATAAAATCAATTAAAAAAAATTCTATTTACAGTCTGGAATCTTGGTAGCCTAATGATAATATTGTGTGAATTTTGTATTCTTTTTTCCAAACTCAGCAAACTGCGCACTGATTTTTTTGTCAGTCTTTAAAATACAGCTTTTTGGAACAGTAAACCTACATACTTATAATCAATTTAACTTTTTGAAGCTAATAAATATCCTTATTAAATTCACTGTAAAGAATTTATTGCGAAAAATATCATCCCAACCAGGATCTGGACCTACAATCCATGAAATCTTTATCAATTTGACTACTGAGACATGTAATGACATTTGTCGGAATAACTGGTTAATAATATAGTTCTATTTGATAAAAATCATCAATAACGTTGACGTTTTCATCTCTCAACACATGCTGTGCAAATAACATTTACTATACACATCACATTTCCCCAGTAAAACGATAACTTTTCTATTTAATGCGGTGCGCAGTCTATTAAGTTGGAATATATGTATATGTACACCTTGTTACGGCTCAATGCTCCATTTTTTTTCGATTGATTTCTATTTAATATTTTTTTTATATATATATTGGTAATTTAATTTGCTAGTTTATTTCATAATTTAACTAAACAATAGTATATGTATGCGCCCATATATAAATAAATAAATAAAATATAAATACGTACCGAGTA
The DNA here is from genome assembly GCF_030848805.1 of Temnothorax longispinosus. Taxonomy (NCBI): domain Eukaryota; kingdom Metazoa; phylum Arthropoda; class Insecta; order Hymenoptera; family Formicidae; genus Temnothorax; species Temnothorax longispinosus. Next base: position 2,250,192 of record NC_092369.1, read on the forward strand.
AAATATATGCCTTAAGACAATATTCATAATAAGAGTCTATGCCAGCGCCGACCCCAGAGTCTCTTCGTATCCAATCTCCAGAATTGACATTCAAAACAGATCCCATTAAGTCTGTACCACGATGTCTCATTCGCCATAAAACGTCCATAGCTTTTTGTGCTTTTTCCTACAGAAACAATACTTATCATTTACTACTATCTTTTATTATATTTACTATATTTACTACATTTAGTATTGATTATCAACTATGAATTATACGCATCGTGTCATATGCATAGGATATTTTACCTCGAAAATCGGTTCACCTGTTAATCGGGATAAAGCAGCCATTTCTAATATCATACTACCTGCACAAGCAGTGCACGTTTCCCTTGATATTTCCATAGGAACTCCTTTCATACCATGTTTTAAATTTATCTACGAGACACATAGAAAATATTAGATATTGTTTACCAAATATACAGTATGCTTGGCTGAAATCGAACTTAAGATCTTAACATATCTATCTTATATATTTTTGTAACTGATTATAAGATGATAAGATAAAAAAATCTTTACACAAAAGTTCTTTGATTTAAAATAATTTACATAACAATAATAAAAAAAAATGTGTATCATTCTATCTGCAAGATTATTTATTAATTATCTTCTCTCTCCTTCTCCTTTCCTCCTTCCGAGAAAAAAAGGAAGAAGAAAGGGAAAGGGAATGGTTATAATATGTTGTGTGCAAATATATAAACATTATTAAATCATTTTAATTAAAAAAATCTTATTATATAAACAAAAATCTCAATTTTTTATTCTTAAAATACTCATTAACATTATGGCGCTATTAATCGTCAGCCGTGAACGTATTTAAAGAATGATGTGTACATGCTTATTATGTACATACATCGCACATTCATTCAAATATGTGCTTCAATGCAGTTGTGAGACCGCTGAAAGATGTACAAGAAAATATATGCCTACTTAAGTTCATATCACATACATTCAAATGTGCACGTATGTCCATAGTGAGAGCTGCGAATGGGACTTGAGAGAAAAACTCGTTTTGCGTGTGTACGTGTGACTGAACTCGCTTTGCGAAAAAAGTGACACTTTTGCTGTTGAAATTTCGAGGTCTCAAGATTGACTGTATCGATCTTAATCAGACAGGTTGCAAATTACGCGCGCGATAAAAATTATGTAAAAAGAAAAAGACGATACATTTTTTATTATGCCTATAGTTTCTAAGATATCTTAATTAAAAGTTTGATTTTGATGTAAAAACTCCAGATAAGCTCAGTAGTACCATGTTGTAATGACCATGTTAATATAATCGTAGTGAACATAGTCATATTTTTTATGTACTTTGGCATCGCAGTACCGTACCGCTTGATAAATGTATGTTGATACATTTATCCAGTATAACACTCCAATAAAATACGTTGCATATCATTATGTATCAAACTTACTCTGCCATAAGGTATTCCAGTAGTTGTGTTAAATGCTGGTAAAAATCTAAATCCTAAATCTTTAGCCAAGTCCAAAAGTTCTCCTCTATACCATGGCATTATATCGGCTCTCTGTTGTAAATATTCGGCCAATATATGACCACTAAGGAGACCTCTGTAAAAAAAACAGCAAAACAGATACCATTTAACATAAAAATCTTATAAAAAATAATGTTTATTAGTATATTTTTAAGTAAACACTTGATATAAAAGCTTTGATTTTGATTGCAATAGTCTCACTTACCCAAGCATTCTAATATTTGTTTCAAATAAGGAAACAATAACATCTGTATCAAAGCTTACATCTCTAGCAACAAGTTTGACTGCATTTTCGAATTCTTCCAAATCCCCCAGTACCTAATATACATAAAATAAAATAAATATATAAATAGAATTAGTACTACGTGTGTCATTGATATATCAAACAATATTTGTTGTTACAACTTACCACTAATGTATCCAGTGTATCTACCAAAGTAAGTGAAAAACTGTAAATAATAGTACACAAATTAGAATAAGTTATGTTATCAGTAGCAATATTAATATTAATAAGAAGTAATAATTATCAAGAATTTAACAGAAGCATAAAGTTATTACAGAAATATAATCAATTCATATTTCATATAGATACTTTTATAAATAGTTTCTTACTTTCCCAATGTAGAATCTATATCACCCCTATTCGGTTCAGAGCCTCTATATCGTCCTTTGCAGCTTAATGGCATCAGTTCATCAGCAGGATATGCATTATCCTTGAAAAAAAATTATAACAATTACAAGTAAGTGAAATACGACAGGCCCTGTTCTGTAACTCTTAACGACAGTTTTGTTATCGTTATATTGTCGTTGCGTAGCTTTCTTATCATATGTAATACCTGCGCAACGCAAATAAAACGATAACAAAACTGTCGTTAAGAGTTACAGAATTCCGCTTCTGGACTACTATAGTAATATTATTCGCGTGTATACGGTTACCCAAGATCTCAAAATCTCGGGTTACTCGCAACTCGTCGCGTCGCGCAAAAGAGTCACGGTGCGGTCTCGCTTCGCGTATACTTGGCGCGAGATACTACCGTGTCTCTTGATGTTCTTCGCAAATCACGGGCTATTACTTTCCGACTTGAAATGCAATCTCAACTAAAGTTAGAACAGCACAATCACATAATTAAATTGATATCAATTTAATTACGCTAACGCAATTCGTTAGTATATTAGCAAAGTTTAGGCTATATAGCAACTATGTAGAAAAGGATACAGAATATATAGAAAATGTTACGAAAAATAATATCCCAATCAAGATTCGAACGTGGACCTCCCTCATTCCATGACGGGTGTCTCAACTAATTAGAGGCATGTGATATTTGTCGCAACAACAGGTTAATAATAGACATATAACAATCATTTTCAAGTGTTATGAAAAGCTTACTTATATCTGTCTATATTAGAATGTCTATTTTGGCTCAATATGAAAAGCAGGAAGTACCAATTTTTTAAAGAATGGTTTTCTCTTGTATACACACTTTAGCTATTTATAACTTATATTTACATATATATGAGATATTACTATTATTAACCAGTATAATTAACTGTACGTTACTTGTGTGAGATGTAAAATACACTCCAGTCTTAGAAATTCACAGAGTAAAACTTTTTTATCGATCAAATGCTACATAAATTGTTTTACTTAAAGAAAAATCTTTACATTTATCTTTATCTAGAAGATATATAGAATATTATCAATCTTCATTTAATTGTAAATCAAAAAAAAAAAAAAAAAAAAATGGAGATAATATTGGGGTGTAAAATACACCACATGCAAGTAATTATGTAAAAAAAACCTACCTACGCAAGTAATATAGGGTTAATTACATAAACCAAAAATAAAGATATATATATATAAATCACAAATATTACTTACCATGTATGCATTATATGCATGATAAAACATATCCCTCGCTTCCTCTCTATAAAATATAATAGTATGATTACGAAAAGTACAATTCATAATAGAGATTTAATCGTGTAGGGTAGTAAATAATACAAACTTCAAAGTTTCTCTCTCCTCCTTATTCATGTATTCCGATGGATCGTCTTTGGATACAGCCCATAATGCCTGTATGCTACATCCCACAAACAACAGTCCCCAAATAAGACCATCGCAAGCCATTGTTTGCTAAAAAAAATAAATTCTCCTTTTTTGTCAAGATCTCAAGCTCTTAGTAGCACACATGGTCCACCAAAAATCTTTCCAACTAATCTATCTCATTTCGATGAGCCCATTTTATCACAAAAAGTACGAACAGAGAGTGCACCATGTGAGTTCCCTCGAGATCCTTTCCCGTCTCGCTTATTTCTATCTTTTTATACATAGGACGCTATCGTTTCTCTTCAAATTGATGACACGTAGGGTATATCACGTCACATTGAAGGAGGCTTGTGGGGGGTTCATGGACCTGGACCTGCCACTTTGGCTGATCAAATGGCACAAATAGACGTAACTCTCATGTGAAATTATTCGGTTGCGAGCGATTTAAGATCAATAATCTTTCGTCGAGTCTCTTTCCTAGTAATCGGTAAGACATCAGAATTCATTAGAATGTAATTAGCGAGCGGAAGCAAGAATTTGTAGGACGAACTGTTGTCACCGGGAGATATAAACAGCAGGCGATAGGGACAGCTGATTGTGTATTTTCATCAAGGCCAGATGATGTGGCTGCGGTCGATTCGCCGAGATGGTTTTTCGTTTTGTAATGCGACATGCACGAGTTTCACCAATATGTTTCTCGCGAATTCGCTCGCTCTCTCCGTTTCCCTGGACGATCTCAACGATTTCCACAATAACACATTAATTCCTTGTGCTTCGCCCTATTAACTCACATGACAAGTGGCGGTGATCTCTTCACATTTGACACGATTTTATCGCCATTTAATAACCTCTCTAATCTCTTGAAACGAGTGACCGACTGTATGTACCTGTAGTAGTATGACATATGTACATATGTATGTATAACTAAAGGTTATTCTACATAGAAGTCGTAGTCGTGAGTTGTAAGAAATTGACCAATCACATTCGAAGTTGAGGAGAATATTCAATCTGTGATTGGTCAATTTCTTACAACTCACGACTACAACTTCTATGTAGAATAAAGGCCTTCACACATAAAATGTCGTAAGGACGTAAAACGTAGGCGTAAGAAAATCGATCAATCCCAATCAAGTATTTCCCCCTACTGTGGTTACGGACAGCACAATACTTGATTGGGATTGGTCGATTTTCTTACGCTTACGTTTTACGTTCTTACGCGATTTTATGTGTGAAGGCCTTAACCTTTACAGAGCGTTCACGTGACCACGTCATTTGGCCACATGAAAATCCGTTTCATAGAAAAGAAAAGGGGTCTGTTCGCGTTGCTTGCACTTTTTGCACTCAGCTTCTTCGCTTTCTCTCTCTCCAACGTAATCGTCCGAATATAATGGCCGGTATTAATAGTTATTAAGACCGTCCTTAAGTTCATCTTAAGATGTCATGAACAAATCACAGAGCCGTATTAGCGTTTAAGACATTACTTAAATTGACCAATCACAATCTATTATTCTCCTTGCGGTCGAAAAAAAATGAACTGTGATTGGTCAATTTCTTACGACTCCGACTTACGACATCCATTGTAGACCGGGCCTAATAATAAATTCTGTTGTTGGATATCGGTTCGTCGAACATCGGACGCAATGTGAATCCTCTATTATGGCTCCTGCACACAGGACGCGGCAGCATGACCATGAAGCTAGCCGACAGAAATTACTAAATTTGATAATTTTTAATTTTTCTAAGTGTATTTCGTTTGTAAATCGTTTGTAATTGATTGTGAGTCAGTTTTTAACCTTTGTGACCAATTAGTTTGTTTGTAATTAACAATTTTATTTTGGCCATGATGTCAGCCGACACTTTTTAATAACAAACCGATTTTTGATTTCTGATAGCTGTAATTAATAGGAAATCGTTTGTGATTTACGAATATACTAGTGAAACGTTTGTGAATTAATAAGTTTCTGAGTTATTTGCAAAATAAGTTCAGTTAATATGGTTAATATACTGCGCAGATAACTGCGCAGATCGCTGCGCATGCGCGAAATGTACTCAAGGTTCCTGCGCACAAAGAGTGCGTCGACGTATTTCGCATGGCGGAAGTCGATGCGGTGGCCAATCACTTCTCACCTTTCTGTAACTAGCGGGCGATTATTGGCCACGCATTGCCTGTATGAAGCTAGCCGACAGAAATTACTAAATTCGATTAGTTTTAATTCTTCTAAGTGTATGTATTCCGTAATTGGTCACAAACGTTAAGAACTGACTCACAATCAATCACGATCGATTTACAAACAAAATACACTTAATTTACAAACGGAATACACTTAGAAGAATTAAAACTAATCGAATTTAGTAATTTCTGTCGGCTAGCTTCATACAAGCAATGCGTGGCCAATAATCGCCCGCTAGTTACAGAAAGGTGAGAAGTGATTGGCCACCGCATCGACTTCCGCCATGCGAAATGCGTCAACGCACTCTTTGTGCGCAGGAGCTTTGAGTACATTTCGCGCATGCGCAGCGATCTGCGCAGTTATCTGCGCAGTACATACATTAACCATATTAACTGAACTTATTTTGCAAATAACTCAGAAACTTATTAATTCACAAACGTTTCACTGGTATATTCGTAAATCACAAACGATTTCCTATTAATTACAGCTATCAGAAATCAAAAATCGGTTTGTTATTAAAAAGTGTCGGCTGACATCATGGCCAAAATAAAATTGTTAATTACAAACAAACTAATTGGTCACAAACGTTAAAAACTGACTCACAATCAATTACAAACGATTTACAAACGAAATACACTTAGAAAAATTAAAAATTATCAAATTTAGTAATTTCTATCGGCTAGCTTCATGGTCATCGCGGCAGCGCGGCATTGCGGCAACGCGGCACCGCGGTAACCACGTACCGTCTTGCCTTTCCGTTCTACTTTTGAAAGTAGTACGGAAAGGCAAGACGGTACGTGGTTACCGCGGTGCCGCGTTGCCGCAATGCCGCACTGCCGCGTCCTGTGTGCAGGAGCCATTACTCACGTCGTTCGCTTTGGCGTTGTAAGCGCTTACGGATCGACTAGTGTCTAGCCTATCAAAAACGTCCCAAGAAAATCGCCGTCATCGCGTCTCTTCATTCTTCTCTCTGCCCAGAGTGAATTTTGGAATGTAACCCAGGATAGAGCGCATGTGGACGTGGACTAGAGACCCTATCAAAGTCTAGTCAACTAGGTAAGAAGTCAAAGGTAAGAACCAATCACATTCGATTGCTACCGAGCAATTTGTTCTCTGCTGAACGCACCGCCGTAGAGTTAGCAGACAAATTGAATGTTTTGGAATTATTCTTTTTCATATAATTTGGGAATCATTTGGGGAAGTTTGGGAAAATTGTTTAAACATTTGGGAAAAAATAGATTTTTTGTTATTAACAAAATTTATCGAGCGTCAAGTTAGCAGATAGTGACTATGTTTAATGTTTATTATAAATGGAATCGATTGGAAATCATTTGGGGATAACATCTTCATTGTAATTTTTATTTGGGAAAAGTCGGTTTTTTTGTAATTTAAATAAATCTTTGTATTAATGTTCTTTTTCGCTGCACTTCCGCACTAGTACAACAAGTGAACTTATTGCACTAGTTCAGAAGTGTAGCGAAAAAGAACAGACCGTTATCGGCAGTAGTGTGAAAATTACATATTTTTCGGAGGAGCAGCAAGTTGCTTACGTCGAGACCGTCGAGTAGACCTCGACAGGACAACATACTCCGAAAAGAAAATTTGTAGATGTTATTTTCTTTATATATACATTATTTATATCTTATAAAAACAGAGTAATTCCTTTATTTCCTTTTCCATAATCGTGGTATGTACACTGACTCGCATGAGTCGGAAATCCATTGAGTTGAAAGAAGAATTCCTTTTCCGTCACGCGGTTACATTTATCACTAATAATAAGAATCTATCTTCTTTTCTCGTTGTTTCAGTGTATCTTATTTGAGACAAACGTGCGAGCAAGCGAGAGTGTGAATAAATATATGAAAAGTAGAATAAAAAAGAAACAAAATATGTAAGAGAGAATGAGAATTAATAACGAACATTATTTATATTGTGTTAGCATTTATTATTTATTTAGATTGTTAGCAGATTCTGTTATACTTCTGTTAGCGTTCTACTGAGAAGTATTTTGTGTTAATGCATAGATTTTATTAAATTTTGGTAAACATCCCATTTATATATAGAGGACCCACCTCCGATGGCCTTGATCTTGACATATGTTGTCAAGGTCACCCTCCTGAGTGACCTTCAGAAGGTTTTAGTCGGGAGTCGCTTTTGATTAAAAAGTTATAAACAAAAAAAGTTCGGAAAATATAGCAGCTATTTTGAGTATTGGAAGGCATAAATGATTAATAAATATGTCGAAATAATTCACGCATACTTTCCACGCGAACCTAGGTTCACCCCCACCCCCCGTTTTTGTAGATTAGTGACGCGCTTTAAACAATTAAATACTTTTAAATCGCGTCATCTAATCTACATAGGTTAGATGACGCTCTTTAAAAGTATTTAACTGTTTAAAGCGCGTGATCTAACCTATGTAGGTTAGACGACGCGCTTCAAAGGTTATTCTACATAGAAGTTGTAGTCGTGAGTTGTAAGACATTGACCAATCACAGATTGAATATTCTCCTTAACTTCGAATGTGCGTGGTCAATTTCTTACAACTCACGACTACGACTTCTATGTAGAATAACCTTAACAGTATTTAACTGTTTAAAACGCGTCACTAATGTATATAGGTTAGATGACGCGCTTTAACAGTATTTAATTGTTTAAACCGCGTCAACTAACCCATGCGTAATGGCTTCTGCCCACAGGACGCAGAAACGCTTGCCGCGCGGCAAGAAGCGACGCGGTAGCCAATCACCGTGTCGCTTTTCCGTAAGAACCAAAAGTTTATTGGCTACCGTGTCGCTTCTTGCCGCGCGGCAAGCGTTTCCGCGTCCTGTGGGCAGGAGCCATAAACTATTTCGGGGCTACCGCACCTCCCCCGAAAGCAGGGGGGGGTGTGGGTGAACCTCGGTTCGCGTGAAAAGTGTATGCGTAAACTATTTCGGGGCTACCGCACCTCCCCCGAAAGCAGGGGGAGTGTGGGTGAACCTCGGTTCGCGTGAAAAGTGTATGCGTGAACTATTCGGGGCTACCGCACCTGCCCCGAAAGCAGGGGGGATGTGGGTGAACCTCGGTTCGCGTGAAGTGTATGCGTGAACTATTTCGGGGCTACCGCACCACCCCGAAAGCAGGGGGGGGGGTGTGGGTAAACCTCGGTTCGCGTGAAAAGTGTATGCGTGAACTATTTTGACATATATATTAGTCATTTATGCCTTCCAATACTCAAAATAGCTGCTATATTTTCCAAACTTTTTTTGTTAATAACTTTTTAATAAAAAGCGACCCCCGACTAAAACCTTCTGAAGGTCACTCAGGAGGGTGACCTTGACAACATATGTCAAGGTCAAGGCCATCGGAGGTGGGTCACCTAAACGGAATGTTTACCGAAGAAAATAACATCTACAAATTTTCTTTTCGGAGTATGTTGTCATGTCGAGGTCTACTCGACGGTCTCGACGTAAGCAACTCGCTGCTCCTCCGAAAAATATGTAATTTTCACATTACTGCCGATAATGGTCTGTTCTTTTTCGCTACACTTCTGAACTAGTGCAATAAGTTCACTTGTTGTACTAGTGCGGAAGTGCAGCGAAAAAGAACATTAATACAAAGATTTATTTAAATTACAAAAAAACCGACTTTTCCCAAATAAAAATTACAATGAAGATGTCATCCCCAAATGATTTTCAATCGATTCCATTTATAATAAACATTAAACATAGTCACTATCTGCTAACTTGACGCTCGATAAATTTTGTTAATAACAAAAAATCTATTCTTTCCCAAATGTTTAAACAATTTTCCCAAACTTCCCCAAATGATTCCCAAATTATATGAAAAAGCATAATTCCAAAATATTCAATTTGTCTGCTAACTCTACGGCGGTGCTAAACGCGCCCATATTGTGCTTCCGCCTTCTACCAGTTCCACGTCTCAACCTATATTTTTCATTGTGCGGGAGCCTTTATACGAGTTGATTAATGATTGAGGTGTCATAAAAGTTGCAATCCATTACTTATAAATATTATTAAATATGACACTTATGTTACGAGCTTATGCATTTCATCAAAAGAGACTTTTCTTTAAGAATTTCGATAATTTGAAATGCTGTCTGACTTGTATCACACATAACGGCTACAATTTTGAGGTTAGAATAAATTGTGTTATTTAAACAGATTATTATTAAAATAAATTACAATGATTGATATGATATTAATTTTATGATATTAATAGAAATTTAAATTTTGTAGAGATGTTCCGCAGGACGTAATGTAAAGTTTATTCACAATGTAAATTCCTTCTCTCAAGATTATAAAACTGTAGAAATTTATTATGGACCTTTAACAAGACAAATTAAAGCTCTCAAGCTTTTTTCATTACTAACCTCCTGTAGTAGCTTAATGGTGCAGCCATTTCTTTACTCGAAAGCTGTGGAGAATGATAATATAGGAGTTGTTTTAGGAATATTTGCATGTATTGGATTTTTTGCTATAACTACCCCTCTATTAATACATGTAATTACGAAAAAATATGTAACGCACTTGTACTACGACGCAAAGAAAGATGTATACATTGCAAATACTTATAATTTATTTGCTCGGACAAAGGAGGTATTTATAAATTTTATATAGTATTTCTATTTCTACATAACGTATTTCTCTCTTTCTCTATATATACATATATATATATATATATATATATATATATATATATATATATTCTAAATGATAAACTATTTCAGATTACGTTTACACCTAAGGATGTAATAGTACCTGAAGTAACTGGGATGTTTACAAATTGCGTTATAAAGAACATCCCTTTATTTTTAGAACAGAAGTTTTTCCATGATTCTAGTCATTATATTCGTATAATGGGATATGATAAGCCAGTAGATTTTAAATTAAATAATGGTCTTAATCGAACAGTCACAGTGGATGTCAACTATAAAGAGGATGAAAATAAAAAGTAATTACAAGACATCAGGGCATACCTTATTTATTCCTTAGATTTCTTCTTACATGAAAAATTTTATACGTGTATCCTTATAAAGCGCTATTAATTATTATATTTTACAAAATATTTACATCTTAACATTAATAAACGTACACATGTGTGTATATATATATATATAACTTGGTTGAGATAATTTCCGAGTTATTTTTGTGTTTGAGTATTTAAAATGGCAAGTGCACAGCAATAGAGCGTATCTAATCAAAAATTTTTTTAATCTTACGAAAATTTAATTGAATCTTTGAATATTGTTTCTTTCAAATTTTATTGTTCACACTCTAAAATACGTTGACGAATACTAGCATACTTCGTATAATACGATACAGTTCCTCTCTAATATGATAACGATAGCAAAAGTCCTTGTAAAACAAAGCACTTACACAATGCAAACTCCAACACAGCTAAAGAATTGCAGTACGTCTCATATAACGTAATATTTGTATGTTTGATGCGATAAAAGGAAAACCCTGTTACACACGTACACTTTGTTGGATTTAATTTTTCAACATTTTTTAAAAATGAATCTTCTGCTATTGATTTAGTTCTTAGTGCCATATAAGAGTTTCGCGCTACGTGACATTTTATTGGAACTTAATTACCACGTTATATATTATGAAGCTATATTTCTATATTTTGTTTGGGGTGTTCTAGAAACAGTTACTTTTTCAAATAACTATAAATAAATTTAAACTCAAAATTTGGATTGTACTAGCTCAAGACATGGTAAAATTAGTT